>NC_041384.1:207937608-207949926 GCF_002162155.2 Triticum dicoccoides | reverse complement strand
CCCCTCGCCGTGCCGCCCCGCACCAGGACGCCGCCGCCCGAGATGCCTCCTCGCCAGCCTGCTTCCACTCCGACGCCGTTGTCCCCATCGCCCTCCTCATGCCCCCACTGCCCCATTCTCTGCGACCCACCATGAGATCCCTTCCCTCCCCGTCCACCACTGGCTCGTGCCCTACCTCGCCCTCATGCGCGCACTTGGGATGGTCCCTGTCGCCGGAGCCCCTGGCTCGCTTGCCGGCCCGACCGCGCCGCCCCTACTGTTGCAAATGCTGCACCGCGGCCCGCGGGCATGCTTCCCAGCCGCGCCGCCCGTGCGTTCCCTTCCCTCCCCGTCCGCACTTGTCGTGCCACTGTCGTAGTCGCCCGCCGCCCTGCTGACGGCGCTCTGCCTCCATCCCCGCTCGCGTCCACCATGGCCGCCCCTGCTCCGTCGTGGTCGTCCCTCCCGCGCTGGCCGCTGCTGCTGCCTCTGCTCGCGCTCGTCACCTGGGCCCTGCCTCGCCGGGCCTCGCTCTCTCTAGTCAGTGCGTCGTGCCGCCCGGTGCTGCAGCTGGACCGGGTAGGTGCCAGTAGGGCTGGCGCCCGGCGCCCAGCACCCACTAGCCGCTACGCCCGTCACCCGTTAGGCCTTCTAGGCCTATGACACGAGGGCCCAACCCCTGAACATTTTAAAATAAATAAATAAAGAAGAAATAGATAAATAAATATATAATAAAAATATTAATTAATTATGTTTAACTAAACTAATTAAAATTAGTTAATCTAATCTTTTAGTTAAAACTAATTAACCTTGCTTAATTACTCTGAGCCTATGACGAATGGGACCCACGCGTCAGTTTAACTGGTCAACGGTCAACTTTGACCGTTGGTGTCATGCTGACATCATGATGATGCAGTAATTCTTTTTCGATTTAACTAAATAATAATAATCCCAGAAAATGATTATTTCTTTATAAAATCATATAAAATAATCCGTAACTCGGATGAAAAAACTTTGTACATGAAAGTTGCTCAGAACGACGAGACGAATCCGGATACGCAGCCCGTTCGTCCGCCACACATACCTAACCTATCGAACACGCAACTTTCCCCCTCCGGTCCATCTGTTCGAAAACGAGAAACACCGGGGATACTTTCCTGGATGTTTCCCCCTTTCGCCGGTACCACCTACTGCCGCGTTAGGGCACACCTAGCAACGCGTATTGCCATGTTATGCTTTGTGATGCTTTGATTGCTCTGTTATTTATTATGTTCCCCCTCCGCTACTTCTTTCCAGTAGACCCCGAGACTGCCGGTGACCCCCAGTTCGACTACGGAGTTGATGATCCCTCCTTTCTAGAGCAACCAGGCAAGCCCCCCCCCTTGATCACTAGATATCGCCTACTCTCCTCTATACTGCTTGCATTAGAGTAGTGTAGCATGTTACTGCATTTCGTTAATCCTATTCTGATGCATAGCATGTCATTGTTGCTACAACTGTTGATACCTTACCTGCAATCCTACATGCTTAGTATAGGATGCTAGAATATCATCAGTGGCCCTACACTCTTGTCCGTCTGCCATGCTATACTACTGGGCCGTGATCACTTCGGGAGGTGATCACGGGCATATGTTATACACTTTATACTGTTACATTACTTATGATACTGTTTGGAGATGGGGGCTGAAGGGGCAGGTGGCTCCATCCCGGTAGAGGTGGGCCTGGGTTCCCGACGGCCCCCGATTGTTACTTTGTGGCGGAGCGACATGGCAGGTTGAGGCCACCTAGGAGAGCGGTGGGCCTGGCCCTGGTCGGCGTTCGCGGATACTTAACACGCTTAACGAGATCTTGGTATTTGATCTGAGTCTGGCTACTGGCCTATACGCACTAACCATCTACGTGGGGACAGTTATGGGCACTCGACGTCGTGGTATCAGCCGAAGCCTTCGTGACATCAGCGACTGAGCGGCGCGCGCCGGGTTGGACTGGAATGGCTGCTCTTGTATAAGGGAGGCTAGGTCTGCTCACTGGCCGCGTACGCAACATGCAGGTGTGCAATGGGCGATGGGCCCAGACCCCTGCGCCATAGGATTTAGGCCGGCGTGCTGACCTCTCTGTTGTGCCTAGGTAGGGCTGCGACGTGTTGATCTTCCGAGGCCGGGCATGACCCAGGAAAGTGTGTCCGGCCAAATGGGATCGAGCGTGTTGGGAAATGTGGTGCACCCCTGCAGGGAAGTTAATCTATTCAAATAGTCGTGATCTTCGGTAACAGGACGACTTGGAGTTGTACCTTGACCTTATGACAACTAGAACCGGATACTTAATAAAACACACCCTTTCAAGTGCCAGATACAACCGGTGATCGCTCTCTCACAGGGCGACGAAGGGAGGATCATCGGTTAGGATTATGCTATGCGATGCTACTTGGTGAACTTACCACCTACTCTCTTCTTCTGCTGCAAGATGGAGGTTACCAGAAGCGTAGTCTTCGATAGGACTAGCTATCCCCCTCTTATTCCGGCATTCTGCAGTTCAGTCCACATATGTTACCCCTTTTCCCATTTGATACCAATACATTGCATATGTAGTGTAGCTCCTTGCTTGCGAGTACTTTGGATGAGTACTCACGGTTGCTTTGTTCCCCCTTTTCCCCCTTTCTATACCCGATTGTTGCGACCAGACATAGGAGTCCAGGAGCCAGACGCCACCGTCGACGACGATTCCTACTACACTGGAGGTGCCTACTACTACGTGCAGCCCGTTGACGACGACCAGGAGTAGTTAGGAGGATCCCAGACAGGAGGCATGCGCCTCTTTCGATCCGTATCCCAGTTTGTGCTAGCCTTCTTAAGGCAAACTTGTTTAACTTATGTCTGTACTCAGATATTGTTGCTTCCGCTGACTCGTCTATGATCGAGCTCTTGTATTCGAGCCCTCGAGGCCCCTGGCTTGTAATATGATGCTTGTATGTCTTATTTTATTTGTAGAGTTGTGTTGTGATATCTTCCTGTGAGTCCCTGATCTTGATCGTACACGTTTGCGTGTATGATTAGTGTACGGTCAAATCGGGGGCGTCACAGATGACCCACATCTTTATAAAGAAGGAGTAGATGGTGTTAGTAGACGTTGTGTACCTGAGCATGAACAGGAACAGTCCTATGCAAGTTTCATTCCGAGGCTTATGGAGGACACCACGCTGGAGATAGAACTGCACATAAGGTATTGCAATCCGGTTTTATTGGCCTACTCTCTTGAAGGATGCCCGTAAGTTTGTCTTGTCTTGTGATGAATGTCAAAGAATTGGTAATATTAGCAGACGTCAAGAAATGCCTATGAATTATTCACTTGTTATTGAACCATTTGATGTTTGGGGCTTTGATTATATGGGACCTTTTCCTGCCTCTAATGGATATACACATATTTTAGTTGCTGTTGATTACGTTACTAAGTGGGTAGAAGCTATTCCAACTAGTAGTGCTGATCATAACACCTCTATTAAAATGCTTAAAGAAGTTATTTTTCCGAGGTTTGGAGACCCTACATACTTAATGACTGATGGTGGTTCACATTTTATTCATGGTGCTTTCCGTAAAATGCTTGCTAAATATGATGTTAATCATAGAATTGCATCTCCTTATCACCCACAGTCTAGTGGTCAAGTAGAATTGAGTAATAGAGAACTCAAATTAATTTTGCAAAAGAAAGTTAATAGATCTAGAAAGAATTGGTCCAAGAAACTTGATGATGCATTATGGGCGTATAGAACTTCATATAAAAATCCTATGGGTATGTCAACGTATAAAATGGTCTATGGAAAAGCATGTCACTTACTTCTCGAACTAGAACATAAGGCTTATTGGGCTATTAAAGAGCTCAACTATGATTTCAAACTTGCCGGTGAGTAGAGGTTATTTGACATTAGCTCACTTGATGAATGCAGAACCCAAGCCTATGAGAATGCCAAGTTGTTTAAAGAAAAAGTTAAAAGATGGCATCACAAAAGAATACAAAAGCACGAGTTTAATGTAGGTGATTATGTATTGCTATTCAACTCTCGTTTAAGATTTTTTGCAGGAAAACTTCTCTCTAAATGGGAAGGTCCTTACGTTATCGAGGAGGTCTATCGTTCCGATGCCATAAAAATCAACAACTTCGAAGGCACAAATCCGAAGGTGGTGAACGGTCAAAGAATTAAACATTATATCTCAGGTAATCCTATAAATGTTGAAACCAATGTTATTGAAACCGTAACCCCGGAGGAATACATAAGGGACACTTTCCGGAACGTTTCAGACTCCGAAAAGGAATAGGTATGTGGTACGGTAAATAAACCGACTCCAAAACAGTTCTAATGGCAATTTTCTTCCGTTTTGGAATATTTAGAAAAATAGAAAAAGAAGAAGTAGTCCGGGAAGGACACGAGGGGTCCACGAGGGTGGTGGGCGCGCCCCCCTACCTCGTGGGCACCTCGTGTGCTCTCCGAACTCCGTTTTCTTACACGTCACATATTTTCGTCGGTAAAAATTCATTATATAACCTCCTGAAGGTTTTGACCACCGTATCACGCAAAAATCTCATGTTCTTGCTTCGAGCTGTTTTCTGCCAGGGTTGTCAAAGCCAAGCATCATGTCGTCTCCCTCCTCCTCCAACAATGAGGGCAACAATGCTTGGCTAATGAAGATAGAGCTGAAGAGAGAAGAACCCATGGAGATGAACAAGGATGAAGGGATCAAGAAGACCACGGAGGACCAAGTTCCGGCAACAGAAGACATCCTTCAACTTGATCAAAAATCTTCTTACCCCAATTGAGATCGAAGCTTTCAAGATGATTGAGTTAGCTCGTATACAAAATAAGTATCTCACACGTGAAAATATTTTGTTGAAGGAGCACATCATCACACTCAAAGGCATTATCCGCAAGTTAGAAGACCTCCTACGCTCGATGTGCGACTATCCATCATCACCACCATCTTCTTCACCAACAAAGGAGACATAACCACATGGGTATGGGCACTCCCCTTGGCAACTGCCAAGCTTGAGGGAGTGCCTCGGTATCGTATCACCATCACTTTTACCTTTACCGTTTTTCTTAGTTCGATCCTTTTGATAATATAGTGATCTAGTAGCATAAAGTTTTTGGTATGATCTAGTTGTGAGTTTTGCTTTATGATCCTTCTATGTAATCGAGTCCATGAGCTATATATAATAAAGATTAGTGTTGAGTCAAGGGCTTGATTATTTTGACATGATCTTGAGTGAATAAAAGAAAAGAGAAAGAATAAAAGGAAATAAAAGAGATCATATGGATCTTATGGAGAGTAATGAGCTCACATAGAAAGCATATGATGAATAAAAGTTATTGAGAGTTGACAAACATAGTTTTGGTCATCGTTGCAATTAATAGGAAGTAATAAAGAAAGAGAGGTCTTCACATATAAATATACTATCTTGGACATCTTTTATGATTGTGAGCACTCATTAAAATATGACATGCTAAAGAGTTGACGTTGGACAAGGAAGACAACGTAATGGGTTATGTTTTCTTACATCTGAGATAAATTATATTGTCATGGATCATCCAACATGATTGAGCTTGCCTTTCCCCCTCGTGCTAGCCAAATTATTTGCAACAATAAGAACATCATTAATCCTTCCCATAGGTTTCTTAATAGTGGAATCTACGAGGTGTAAATTTAAAGAACAATCATCAAATTCACGGAAACCTAACACATCACACAAAGTTTTTGGAATCGTGGAAACACTAGCACCCAAATCACATAAAGCATAGCATTCATAATCTTTAATTTTAATTTTAATACTAGGTTCCCACTCATCATGAAGTTTTCGAGGGATAGAAACTTCTAATTCAAGCTTTTCTTCATAAGATTGCATTAAAGCATCAATGGTATGTTTGGTAAAAGCTTTATTTTGACTATAAGCATGCGGAGATTTTAGCAGATTGCAACAAGGAAATACAATCTATCAAAGAGCAATTATCATAATTAAATTCCTTAAAATCCAAAATAGTGGGTTCATTGCTATGTAAAGTTTTGACCTCTCCAATCCCACTTTTACCAACTTTTGCATCAAGATCTAAAAACTCTGAATCATTGGGACGCATTTTAACTAAAGTTGACTCATCTCTAGTCCCATCATTATCAAGATTCATATTGCAAAACAAAGATTTAATAGGAGACACATCAATCACTTTTAGATCTTCATCCTTATTATCATCAAAACTAGAAGAACACGCTTTTATAAAGCAATCTTTTTTAGCACGCATCCTAGCGGTTCTTTCTTTGCACTCATCAATGGAAATTCTCATGGCTTTGAGAGACTCATTGATATCATTCTTAGGTGGAATAGATCTAAGTTTCAAATAATCAACATCAAGAGAAATTATATCCATGTTCCTAGCCAACTCATCAATCTTAGACAATTTTTCTTCAATCAAAGCATTGAAACTCTTTTGCGAATACTAGATTCAAAATCAGAGGGCATCTTATTATAATTTCCATAAGAGTTGTTGTAGGAATTACCATAATTATTAGAGGAATTACTAGGAAACGGCCTAGGATTAAAGTTTCCTCTATACGCGTTGTTACCAAAATTGTTCCTACCAACAAAATTCACATCCATAGATACATTATTATTATCAATCAAAGTATACAAAGGCATATCATTAGGATCGGAAGAAACACTCTTATTAGCAAACAATTTCATAAGTTCATCCATCTTTCCACTCCAAATATTAATTTCTTCTCTAGCATGAACCTTTTTACTAGTAGATCTTTCGGTGTGCCATTGAAAATAATTAAACATAATATTATCTAGGAGTTTGGTAGCTTCTCCTAAAGTGATTTCCATAAAAGTGCCTCCAGCGGCCGAATCTAAAAGATTTCTAGAAGTAAAATTCAATCCAGCATATAATTTTTGTATGATCATCCACAAATTCAAACCATGTGTCGGGCAATTATGTATCATTAGTTTCATCCTCTCCCATGCTTGTGCAACATGCTCATGATCAAGTTGCTTAAAGTTCATAATATCATTTCTAAGAGAGATGATTTTAGTGGGAGGAAAATACTTAGAGATAAAAGCATCTTTGCACTTGTTCCAAGAATCAATACTATTTTTAGGCAAAGACGAAAACCAAGTTTTAGCACGATCTCTAAGCGAAAACGGAAATAGCTTCAATTTAACAATATCATTATCCACATATTTCTTCTTTTGCATATCACACAAAGCAACAAAGTTGTTTAGATGGGTAGCGGCATCTTCACTAGGAAGGCCAGAAAACGGATCTTTCATGACAAGATTCAGCAAAGCAGTATTAATTTCACAAGATTCAACATCGGTAAGGGGAGCAATCGGAGTGCTAATAAAATCATTATTGTTGGTATTGGAAAAACCACACAATTTAGTATTATCTTGAGCCATCGTGACAAACAATCCAACACATAAGCACACAAGAAGCGAGCGAAAAAGAGGCGAACAGAAAAAGAGGGCGAATAAAACGGCAAGGGTGAAGTGGGGGAGAGGAAAACGAGAGGCAAATGGCAAATAATGTAATGCGAGGGATAAGAGTTTGTGATGGGTACTTGGTATGTCTTGACTTGTGCGTAGATCTCCCCAGCAACGGTGTCAGAAATCCTTCTTGCTACCTCTTGAGCACCGCGTTGGTTTTCTGTTGAAGAGGAAAGGGTGATGCAGCAAAGTAGCATAAGTATTTCCCTCGGTTTTTGAGAACCAAGGTATCAATCCAGTAGGAGACTACACGCAAGTCCCTCGTACCTACACAAACAAATAAGAACCTCGCAACCAACACGATAAAGGGGTTGTCAATCCCTTCACGGTCACTTACGAGAGTGAGATCAGATAGAGATAATAAGATAAATATTTTTGGTATTTTTATGATATAGATTGAAAGTAAAGATTGCAAAATAAAATAGATTGGAAACTTATATGATAAAACATAGACCCGGGGGCCATAGGTTTCACTAGTGGCTTCTCTCAAGATAGCATAAATATTGCGGTGTGTGAACAAATTACTGTCGAGCAATTGATAGAAAAGTGCATAGTTATGAGAATGTCTAGGCATGATCATGTATATAGGCACCACGTCCGTGACAAGTAGAGCGAAACGATTCTGCATCTACTACTATTACTCCACAAATCGACCGCTATCTAGCATGCATCTAGAGTATTAAGTTCATAAGAACAGAGTAACGCATTAGGCAAGATAACATGATGTAGATGGATAAACTCAAGCAATATGATATAAACCCCATCTTTTTATCCTCGATGGCAACAATACAATATGTGCCTTGCTTCCCCTGTTGTCAGTGGGAAAGGACACCACAAGATTGAACCCAAAGATAAGCACTTCTCCCATTGCAAGAAAGATCAATCTAGTAGGCCAAACTAAACTGATAATTCAAAGAGACTTGCAAAGATAACAAATCATACATAAAAGATTTCAGAGAAATATTGTCGTGGAATTGTCACGGCAGATGTCCTAGTGTGAGGACTTAGTCGTGAGGCCAACGCATCTATATGGTAGCTTGAGAGGGCGCAACGTAAGACGAATATTTTGACAACTTCGAGCCCCAGGAAACATCATCCGGTAACAACCCTACATGTTGTTTGTGGCTAGGTATCATTATCATCACGTGGGAGTCGCCATAAACTGGCTCTCCTAGTTGTGTCTAACCCTTAAGATTATCCTCTCCCTCTTGGGGTGCCCTGTCCCTCCTTATAAAGGTTAGAGGCGCGGGTTACGTGTGGAGTCCTATTAGGATTAGGACTAGTCTACCTTCTAATACAAACCGGATTTAAGTCCGGGTCTTAACTCCTTGTAAGGTAAATATTCCTCACGCCTGTAGCGACCGGACCTCAAACGGTCCAATTTCTGTGCTCAGGTGTCATCCCTGGATCAGTAATGCTGACACCACGCAGTACTTGAAGGATTTATAACAGAGTGGCAATCACACACTTATTACATCGAGTGTCTCAAAAGAGAATTTATTACAATAAATATGGCTTAAGGCCATCTAATAACGATAACAGCGGAAGGCTTAGAAGATAAGTGAGTCCATCAACTCCAACGGCATCACTGAGTATAGAACCACGACCTAAAAGGCACCTTACTCGTCGTCTAAAAAGTCTGCAACATGAACGTTGCAGCCCGAAACGGGTCAGCACATGGAATATGCTGGCAATGTAACACATAGAGAACAATGAAAGAAATAAGACTATATTATATGCATATTTGGCTGGTGGAAAGCTCTACGGTTACAGTTTTGCATAAAACCAATTTTTCCCTACTACCAAGGAATAAATTTTATTTAACTATCATGGTAGTTGTTAAACATTGAGAGTGTAGACACGCTCTCAATCCAAATTAAACATCATCATTAAAAACCCAACAAATTATTTAGAGTAACATGATGAGATTCACATGATAATCCAAGTACTAGATACTCAAGATGTCCATAACCGGGGACACGGCTAACCATGATTAGTTTATACACTTTGCAGACGTTTGCGCACTTTTCCCCACAAGACTCGATCTCCTTCGTTGGGATTCTCGCACTACATGGTGGTTGAGAAACGGATGACCGACCCATAGTCTTTCAGAAGTGCTAGCACCTTACGATCGGGTAGACCGTTACACCTACTTTCCCCTACATCTGCTAGTCTACCACTGTAAGAGTTCGCCCGACTTACTCAACTATGCTAGAGCCCATAGTAGCTTGTGGCTGCACACGGAAGTTTCTAGCATGAATAATCTCATGATCCCTTTGAGCCTGGGTGGCGGTCCAAAAGAAAAACAGGCAATCGATGGAATATCCAGGTGCCTCAATCCACCCAGATGTGTATTTAAGTTGACACCTTAAATAAACCATTAATTTAACAATCTCACATCTGTCATGGATTTCACTCACCCAATCCACGTCTACTAGCATAGCATGGCATAATAAGAAAACATAAAAGTAACTCCCAAAGGTTTGATAAATAACAGGTAATAGGTACTACCTCAACTACTCCCCAAACCCACAATTTAATTAGATCCTAATCATGCAATGTGTGAGAGTTGATCTAATGCAATAAAAACTGGGTAGTAGGAGGTATGATCAAAGTGTTACTTGCCTTGCTGATGATCTGTAAAACCTAGCGATTCAAAGTAGCAAGCGGCGCACTCCGGATACTCTATCGCACACAATAAGTACTCAACTAATGCACAGGTAAAACTCAAATAAGAGATCTAACCCGAAAGTTCAACTTATGAACTCCGGTTGGCAAAAAGAATCAAATTGAACGAAGCAACGAAAGACAAACGACAAAAGAAACAGGCTTCGTTTACTATTCTGGATCTAAGTCAAATTTTACAGAGGCAAAAACTTGTTTGAGTTGGTTAAACCGAAAGAGGGTTTCGAGACGAAACTCCAGGCGCTTGAATCGCCTGATTCCGATAAACGAGCGAAAAGTTATACTAAAACGAAAATCGGATCAGAAATCTCGATCCGAAAAATCGCGGATTTAATCCGAGAAAAAGAAAACGACGAACAGATTAATGAACGAACGTTCGTTATCTGAAACTAAACGATGAATGTGTTCGTTAAAAAGAACGAATGAGCGAACGCTCGCTAAATAAACTTAACCGAAAAAAACCGATCTAACGAAAAAAACGGATCTAAAAAAACCGAAAAAAACGAAGGAAAAACCGAACGGTTTTTCTAAAAAAACGGCGGCGGCGGTCAACCTCGTCGGCGGCGAACTCCGGCGTCGGCGGCGGCGAGCGGCGGCGCGGGGCGGCGGCGGCGGCGCGGCGCGGCGCTGGGCGCGGCTAGGGTTAGGGTTTGGGGCGGGGCGGGGTTGTGCGCTGCCTCGGCCCGGGGTGCGGCTATATAAAGCCCCGGCCGGGCGGAGTCCTGGCCGGTCCCGGCCCGAGGTCGGTTTGGGCGTTTTTTTTAATAATTATGCTCAGAAAAAACAAAAGGAATACTAAACGGACTCCAAAAATCCCGAAATAAATTTTCCCCGGCTTCTAAAATCAAGCCGCTCAGGATGAACATTTATTTGCGGCCTAAATACAATTTTGAAAAATGCGCATTTTTCCTAAATTCAAATAAAATAGCAAATAAATCCAAATAAAATCTTATTTGATTTTTTATTAAATCCTCAATATTTCTTTATTTTGGGAAAGTCATTTTATTCCCTCTCTCATATTTTGATAATAGAAATAATTGAAGAGAAAATAAATAAAATCAAATGATCCTATTTTCAAAATTTGAGAAAGCTCAAATATGAAATAACGAAATCCCCAATTCTCTCCGAGGGTCCTTGAGTTGCATAGAATTTCTAGGATCAACCAAAATGCAATAAAATATGATATGCAATGATGATCTATTGTATAATATTCCAAATTGAAAATTTGGGATGTTACAAACCTACCCCCCTTAAGATGAATCTCGCCCTCGAGATTCGGGTTGGCTAGAAAATAGGTGTGGGTGGTCCTTCAACAGATCTTCCTCTCGTTTCCAGGTGGCTTCATCCTCCGTGTGGTGGTTCCACTGAACTTTGCAAAACTTGATAACCTTGCGGCGGGGGACTCGGCTGACATACTCAAGTATCTTGACTGGTTTCTCCTCATAGGTCAAATCACTGTCCAACTGAATTGCTTCCAGCGGCACTGTGTCTCTCAGTGGTATATCAGCCATCTCTGCGTGTGTCACGCCCGGATAATCATGCTACAGTAATCTCACGTTAATGGTGCCACGTCACCTCTGTCACTGTAGTAAATCTCGGGTTAATTCGAAACCGCTTCAAAATTCAAATTTAAATTAATGTCAACAATAAAAGTTTTTCGAAAGTTGAAACAAAAATGTTCGGAGTGTGCAGTTAAACGCCAGGGTAATTATAATAAAGCAAACACATTTTTATAAAATGCCTTGATGATTTAAAATGATTTAAAACAAAAAAGAAAATAATAAAAAGAAAAGAAACTACAAAAACAGAAAACTAAACTAAACTAAAAGAATAAAAAGGCCCCCTGGCCAACTGGGTGAGACGGCCCAGCTCACAGGCCAGGCCGGCCCACCGGCCCAGCTACGGCCACCCCCACTCCCCATAACCCCACGCCCCGAAATCCTAACCTACCCCCCACTCCCCACTCGCACCACTCCTCCCCCCGCTGGATCTGGATCGGGATCCAGATCCCCTCGCCCTCGACCCCGCGCGCCCAACGCCGCCGCCGCAGGGACCACGCCGCCTGGACCTCGCCGGCGCCCTTCCCCATCGGCCTGCACCCGCTCCGCCGACGCCGTCCCCGTCACC
>NC_041384.1:207913448-207937314 GCF_002162155.2 Triticum dicoccoides | reverse complement strand
CAGGAAACCCCCTCTCCTCTGTCTCCCACGCACTCGCGTGCGCACGCCCTCGCCTCGCGATCCGCCGCCCCGGCCACCCGAGCGCGTCCCCGACCTTCCCGGGGTGAGCACCATCCATTCCCCCTTCTCCCATCGCCGTAGACCGCACCCCCTGCCCTCGCTAGAGCCGCCCATTCCCGTGCCCTTCTCGCCTACTGCTGACGCTCGCTTCGCCTTGCTGCTGCTCGCGCTCCGCGTCGCCGCCGCTGTAGTTGCGCTCGCCGTCCGCATCCCCCGCGCGTGCCCATCGCACCAATTGTCGCCCCAGGGCCGCGGCCTCCTCCCCGCACCGCGCCTCGGCTGTGCGCCCCGCTCACGCCCCATGGACATGCTCCGGCACCACGGCGTGCTGCTCACCTTCCGTCATGTGTCGCCCGCGCCCGCCTAGGCCGCGCCCTGCTGCTGCGCCGCTACCACCGCTTCCCGCGAACTCGTCGTGCCTACGCCGCATCGCCCCGCCCCGCTCCCTGCTGCTGAACTGCCGCCTACCTCGCTGACCTCCCCTGCCACGCCCCGCGCCCGCCGGAGCCCCGCTCCAACCGCTGCTGCTGCCAGGCGCAGCTCCGGCCGACGGGCCTCGTGCGGCCACGCCTCCTTGGGCGGGTTCGCTCGCCCCGTATCCACTGCCCAGCGCCCGATAGGCCCCTTGGGGCCACAGACATGTGGGGCCTGGCCCCAGAACATATTAAAATAATAATTAATTAATTAATTAAATTAATTAATTAATTTTGATTAATTAAACTAAAACAACTAATTAAGCCTATCTAATTAACCTAAATCCTAATTAACTAAAACAGTCAATGACAGGGGGTCCCACCCCTGTTGACCAGTCAAACGTTGACTGGTCAACTAGGTCCCTCTGGCCCACCTGTCAGCCACTTGGTACACTTTTGTGTACACTGTGCTGGGTGCGCCTAGCACTTTAACATTTATTTTCGAATTAAAAATAATTTCAGAATAATAATAAAATCTTTAGAAAATCATATCTTTTAATTCGTAACTCGAATTAAATTATTTTCAACATGAAAGTTGCTCAGAACGACGAGACGAACCCGTATATGCAGCCTGTTCGTCCGCCATGCACCACTAACCTATCGAACTCGCAACTTTCCTCCTCCGGCTCCTCTGCCCGAAAACGCGAAACACCGGGGATACTTTCCCGGATGTTTTCCCTCTTCGCCGGTATCACCTCATACCGCGTTAGGGCACCCCTAGCATCACGCTTTGTCATGTCATGCATCGTCATGCATATGTTTGCTTAATATTTATTGTTTCTTCCCCCTCTTCTCTTGCTAGACACCGAGACCGACGCCATTGCTACCTAGTACGACTACGGTGTTGACGACCCCTCTCTCTTGTCAGAGCAACCAGGCAAGCCCCCCCCCCCTTTGATCACCAGATATCGCCTACTCTTCTCTATACTGCTTGCATTAGAGTAGTGTAGCATGTTACTACTTTCCGTTAATCCTATTCTGATGCATAGCCTGTCCTTGCTACTACTGTTGTTACCTTTACCTGCAATCCTAATGCTTAGTATAGGATGCTAGTTTATCATCAGTGGCCCTACATTCTTGTCCGTCTGCCATGCTATACTATCGGGCCGTGATCACTCGGGAGGTGATCATGGGTATATACTATATACTTTATGCATGATACATGTGATGACTAAAAGACGGGTCGGCTCGTAGGAGTACCCGCGAGTGGATCTTTGTGGCGAAGCGACAGGGCAGGTTGAGACCACCTAGGAGAGAGGTGGGCCTGGCCCTGGTCGGCATTCACGGTTATTTCAAGATAACACGTTTACCGAGATCTTGGTATTTGATCTGAGTCTGGCCACTGGCCTATACGCACTAACCATCTACGCGGGGACAGTTATGGGAACTCGACGTCGTGGTAGCAGCCGAAGCCTTCGTGACGTCAGCGACTGAGCGGCACGTGCCGGATTGGAACGTAAGCCTTCTCTTGTATTAAGGGGGCTAGTTCTGCTTCCGGCCGCCCTCGCAACGTGCAGGTGTGCAATGGGCGATGAGCCTAGACCCCTGTGCCATAGGATTTAGACCGGCATGCTGACCTCTCTGTTGTGCCTAGGTAGGGCTGCGACGTGTTGATCTTCTGAGGC
Source organism: Triticum dicoccoides (assembly GCF_002162155.2). Classification (NCBI taxonomy): domain Eukaryota; kingdom Viridiplantae; phylum Streptophyta; class Magnoliopsida; order Poales; family Poaceae; genus Triticum; species Triticum dicoccoides. The sequence goes on along the minus strand of NC_041384.1, from coordinate 207,935,156 downwards.
CGGGCATGACCTAGGAAAGTGTGTCCGGCCAAATGGGATCGAGCATGTTGGGTTATGTGGTGCACCCGTGCAGGGAAGTTAATCTATTTGAATAGTCGTGATCTTCATTAACAGGACGACTTGGAGTTGTACCTTGACCTTATGACAACTAGAACCGGATATTTAATAAAACACACCCTTTCAAGTGCCAGATACAACCGGTGATCGCTCTCTCACAAGGCGACGAGGGGAGGATCATCAGTTAGGATGATGCTACTTGGTGAACTTACCATCTACTTTCTTCTCCTGCTGCAAGATGGAGGTTACCAGAAGCGTAGTCTTTGATAGGACTAGCTATCCCCCTCTTATTCCGGCATTCTGCAGTTCCGTCCACATATGATACCCCCCCCCTTTCCATTTGATACCAATGCATACATATGTAGTGTAGCTCCTTGCTTGCGAGTACTTTGGATGAGTACTCACGGTTGCTTTGCTTCCCCTTTTCCCCTTTCCTATACCCGATTGCTGCGACCAGACGTTGGGGTCCAGGAGCCAGACGCCACCGTCGACGATGAATCCTACTACACTGGAGGTGCCTACTACTACGTGCAGCCCGCTGACAACGACCAGGAGTAGTTTAGGAGGATCCTGGGCAGGAGGCCTGCGCCTCTTTCGATCTGTATCCCAGTTTGTGCTAGCCTTCTTAAGGCAAACTTGTTCAACTTATGTCTGTACTCGGATATTGTTGCTTCCGCTGACTCGTCTATGATCGAGCTCTTGTATTCGAGCCTTCGAGGCCCCTGGCTTGTAATATGATGCTTGTATGACTTATTTTATTTGTAGAGTTGTGTTGTAATATCTTCCCGTGAATCCCTGATCTTGATCGTGCACGTCTGCGTGTATGATTAGTGTATGATTGAATCGGGGGAGTCACAGTGTGGCACTTCTTCAACTGGTAAACGTGGAACATGTCGTGAACTCCTGACAATCCTTCGGGCAATTCCAACTTGTAGGCTACTTCTCCCATACACTCCAAAACTTTGTCTGGTCCTACAAAACGTGGCGCTAACTTTCCCTTAACTCCAAAGCGCTTAACTCCTCGAAGTGAAGATACTCAAAGATAAACTCGGTCTCCGACTTCGTAAACTGTCTCCTTGCATTGAGAATCTGCGTAGATCTTCTGCCTGGACTGGGCTACCTTGAGCCTATCGTGAATCAATTTCACCTTCTGTTCAGACTCCTTAATCAGATCCGGTCCAAACAACTGCCGGTCTCCAACTTCATCCCACGACAATGGGGTCCTGCACCTCCTTGCATACAAGGCTTCGAAAGGGGCCATCTTCAAACTGGATTGATAACTGTTGTTATAAGAGAACTCTGCGTACGGCAAATTCTCATCCCAACTAGATCCGTAATCTAGCGCGCAAGCTCTCAGCATATCCTCCAAAATCTGATTGACTCTCTCGGTCTATCCATCGGTTTGCAGATGGAAAGCTGTACTGAACTCTAGCCTGGTACCCAAAGTCTCGTGCAACTGATTCCAAAACTTTGAGGTAAACTGGGTTCCTCTATCCGATACAATGCTCCTTGGAACACCATGCAGACATACAATCCTGGTCATGTATATCTTCGCCAACTTGGCACTGGTATAAGTAGTCTTCACTGGGATGAAATGAGCTACCTTTGTCAAACGATCGACTACAACCCATATCGAGTCATAGCCTGAATGTGTTCTGGGCAATCATGTGATAAAATCCAGGCCTAACTTATCCCACTTCCATTCGGGTATTGGCAATGGCTGTAGTAATCCTGCTGGCTTCCGATGCTCTGCCTTTACTCTCTGACATACATCACAAACTGCTACATACTCCGCAATATCCTTCTTCATTCGGGTCCACCAGAAAGTATCCTTCAAATCCAAATACATCTTGGTATTTCCTGGGTGAATCGAATATGGTGAATCATGGGCCTCTTGCAGAATCAACTTCCTGATCTCTGGGTCGTTGGGCACATAAACACGATCTTCAAACCATAAGGTATCGTGCTCATCCTCGCGAAATCCTTTAGCTTTTCCTTTGCTCATTTTCTCCTTAATAGAAGCAATCTCCCTGTCAGTCCTTTAAGCTTCTCTGACCTTATCCATCAAAGTAGACTCAATCTCCAATGCTGCTACATAGCCTCTCGGGACTATCTCCAAACATAGCTCACGAAGATTCTCGGCTAACTCCCTTGGTAAATCTCCCGTCATTAGTGTGTTGACATGGATCTTACGACTCAGCGCATCGGCTACTACGTTAGCCTTTCCGGGGTGATAATGCAATCTCATGTCATAATCCTTGATGAGCTCCAACCATCTCCTTTGCCTGAGATTCAACTCCTTCTGCGTGAAAATATACTTCAAACTCTTGTGATCCGTGTACACCTCACAATGATTTCCAATGAGAAAGTGTCTCCAAGTCTTCAATGCATGCACTACAGATGCTAACTCCAAATCATGTGTAGCATAATTCAACTCATGAGGCTTAAGTTGTTGTGAGGCATAGGAAACAACTCTTCCTTCCTGCATAAGCACTGCTCCAAGTCCTCGACGTGAAGCGTCGCAATACACCTCATAATCCTTGGTCCGATCTGGCAAAATCAATACTGGTGATGTAACCAAATGTTTCTTCAACTCCTGGAAACTGGCCTCACATTCCTCAGTCCATATGAACTTGGTATCCTTCTTCAACAACTCTGTCATAGGCTTTGCAATCTTCGAGAAATTTTCAAAGAATCTCCGGTAGTATCCTGCAAGTCCCAGAAAACTCCGGATCTCTCCAACTGTTGTTGGGGCTTCCCAATTTGTCACAGTGTCAATCTTGGTGGGATCTACTGCTATACCTTCTCCGGATATAACATGTCCGAGAAATCCAACTTCCTTCAACCAAAACTCACATTTGCTAAACTTGGCATATAACTGATGTTCTCTGAGCTGACCAAGTACCAAACGCAAATGCTCCTTATGCTCCTCTTCATTCTTCGAGTAAACCAGAATATCATCAATGAACACTACGACGAACTTATCCAAAAACTCCATAAACACTTTGTTCATCATGTTCATAAAATATGCAGGTGCGTTAGTCAGACCAAATGACATAATGGTATACTCGTACAGCCCATACCTGGTGGTAAAAGTCGTCTTAGGTATATCATGTTCTCGGATCTTCAACTGATGGTATCCTAATCGCAGATCGATCTTGGAAATTTCCTTAGCTCCTTGCAATCGATCAAACAGATCATTGATCATCGGTAGTGGGTACTTGTTCTTGATGGTTACATCATTCAATCCTTGATAATCAACAACCATCCTTAACGATCCATCCTTCTTCTCCACTAGAAGTACTGGCGATCCCCAAGGCGAAGAACTTGGGTGAATATAACCTTTATCCAGTAACTCCTTAATCTGCTTCTTAATCTCCACCAAATCCTCTGCGGGCATCCTATATGGTCTCTTAGATATTGGCCATGTGCCTGGCAAAAGCTCAATCAAAAACTTAATGTCTCTATCCGGTGGCATGCCTGGCAACTCTTCTGGAAATACATCAGGGAAATCCTTCACTACTGGTACTTCCTCCTGCACAACTCCTGTTAAGCAATTTACTTGAGTCCTTTTTGGCACATGCCGGGATACATACTTGATCCTTCTCCCTTCTGGGGTGGTAAGCAAAATTGACTTACTGGCGCAATCGATGTTTCCTCCATACATTGACAACCAATCCATACCCAGAATTACATACAAACCTTGTGATTCCAAAATGATTAAATCCGAGGGAAACACATGCCTACCTATACTCAATGGCACTTGAAAACATCCCTTACTAGCCATATACTCCGCTCCTGGTGAGCTCACTAACATAGGTGTTCTAAGAACTTTAGCGGGCAGGTTATACTTATCCACAAATCCCCTTGATATGTATGAATGTGATGCACCAGTATCGAAAAGAACGAGTGCAGTAAATGACTTAACCAAAAACTTACCGATTACTACATCCGGCTGCTCTTGAACCTCCTCCACGTTAACGTGGTTCACCTGTCCCCTGTTGAAAGGGTTCGGCTTCTTCCCAGAGCTTCCATTGCCATTTCCATTATGTGATTCAGGACATTCATTGGCATAATGTCCGGTCTTCTGGCACTTAAAGCAAGTGACTTGGCTTGGGTCTCTTTTGGCTGGGGTTGATGGGTTGGTGCGGTTCTGGCCGTTGCTTCCTATATTCCCATTACCATTCTTGGTGTTATTGTGATTGTGCGAGCTACCTACTCCATGGGTATGCTGAAAATGTCCTCCCAGCCTAGGGGTAAAACGTGGCTTCTGCTGAGCTCCTGAATTGTACTTTCCTTGTCCATACTTCCTCTTGCGATTCTCAATCTGCTGATGCTTCCCTTCAATCATGAGAGCACGATCTACCAACTCCTGGTAGTTGTTGAAGGTTGCTACCATAAACTGCATGCTCAACTCATCATTCAGTCCTTCTAGAAACTTCTCCTGCTTAGCTGCATCCGTAGCAACGTCATCTGGGGCATAACGTGCTAGCTTACTTAAGTCCTCCACATACTGGCCAACTGTCCGTCCTCCTTGGCGCAAGTTGCGAAACTCTCGCTTCTTCATGGCCATAACTCCTGCTGAAACATGGGCAGTACGGAAAGCCTACTGGAACTGGTCCCATGTGACACTGTCGATAGGGAAAGTGGCTGTGAAATTCTCCCACCATGATGCTGCGGGTCCTTTAAGCTGATGTGCGGCAAACTTCACCTTTTTCGCTGTGGTCAACTCCCTTGCTGTCTTGCGGAGCCAATCATCTGCTACTATCGGCTCGGTGCTACTGGAAAACACCAGCGGATTCAGCCTAAGAAAATGGGCTAAGTGATCAACGGGTGGTGGTGGTGGTGGGTTGTTTTTGTTGTTCCCCTGATTCTGATTCTGGACTAGCAACTGCATCAACGTGTTCTGCTGCTGGATCAACTGGGTGAGCTCCGGCGGGAAGGTAAATCCGGGGTCACGTCTCAGAGGCATCTGAGGGTTTAGAAAATATGAGATATAAGAATAGAGAGGGGTCTAGAGAGAAAGCACTACCCATATGCACATGAGGCAAAAGCAAACAATTCACGTCATTCAATCAAACAAGGGCATACAATCGAGCTAACTATCGCAAAAGTGCTTGGACTACTATATTTACATGGTGGACTACTACTACTCGTGGGGTGGTCTACTAGAAATATTCTTCGGTTGCAGACTCCATGATATCTGCTCCAGCTTCATCAACATAGTCATCATCACTATCATCTGGATCCGAGTCAGTGTCGTCGATGATAATGTAGTCTTCCGGGTGAATCTCCTTGGGTTCTTCGTCTTCATCTACTGGCGTAGGGCCTCCCATAAATATTCCAATCTTCTTGATCAGATCGTCATTCTTCTCCACTAATACTTCGATTTCCTCTTCATAATCTTTACGTGTAGCCTTGAGTTCTTCCTCCAGTTCCTTGATTCTTGTCCTCGCCTTCTTCAGATCTATCATGTCGGCGCACATCTGGTTCTCCTGACGTCGAATGTGCTAGTTTAACTCCTGGATAAAAGCTGCAATTGATCTATCCTTCCTGGTGCTGATCATCTCCCAGTGCTCATCTCGGTGCCCATAAATTTGGTAGATAGTATCCTTGAGATCATTGCGGTAAACTTCTCCAATGCGTCCCATGGAGATGTGAGCTGCCATGCTCTTTCCTAGACTCCAGGTTGGTGCATCAAAGGAAAACTCTATGGGCTCAGTGACTGGCATGAATGTCCTTCTGGGAATTTGAACTTGAATCATCCAGCGCTCCTCTTCAGGTAAAGTGGCGTTGTAGGTCCCGATGAAGCTTGGCACTCCTATGTTCAGACATCTAGTGACTTCCTTCAAGTGACGTCCAAAGCGTGTATCTTCATCCGGTTGCGTGAACTTGTTCCTTGCATCCGCCATCCTAAAAGAGTAGAAGAGATGAGGAGTCAGAATGAGAAGAGAGTGAGTAGTGATCTAGGGTTTTAGCTTAGTGGTCGTGTCCTACAGTCAACGTGTGCTCTGATACCATCTTGTAGCGACTAGACCTCAAACGGTCCAATCTCTGTGCTCAAGTGTCATCCCTGGATCAGTAATGCTGACACCACACAGTACTTGAAGGATTTATAACAGAGTGGCAATCACACACTTATTACATTGATTGTCTCAAAAGAGAACTTATTACAATAAATATGGCTTAAGGCCATCTAATAACGATAACAATGGAAGGCTTGGAAGATAAGTGAGTCCATCAACTCCAACGGCATCACTGAGTATAGAACCACGACCTAAAAGGCACCTTACTCGTCGTCTGAAAAGTCCGCAACATGAACGTTGCAGCCTGAAACGGGTCAGCACATGGAATATGCTGGCAATGTAACACATAGAGAACAATGAAAGAAATAATACTATACTATATGCATATTTGGCTGGTGGAAAGCTCTATGGTTACAGTTTTGCGTAAAGCCAATTTTTCCCTACTTCAAAGGAATAAATTTTATTTAACTATCATGGTAGTTGTTAAACATTGAGAGTGTAGACACGCTCTCAATCCCAATTAAACATCATCATTAAAAACCCAACAAATTATTTAGAGTAACATGATGAGATTCACATGATAATCCAAGTACTAGATACTCAAGATGTCCATAACCGGGGACACGGCTAACCATGATTAGTTTATACACTCTGCAGAGGTTTGCACACTTTTCCCCACAAGACTCGATCTCCTCCGTTGGGATTCTCGCACTACATGGTGTTTGAGAAACAGATGACCAAGACATAGTCTTTCAGAAGCGCTAGCACCTTACGATCAGGTAGACCGTTACACCTACTTTCTCCTACATCTGCTAGTCAACCACTGTAAGAGTTCGCCCGACTTACTCAACTATGCTAGAGCCCATAGTAGCTTGTGGTTGCACAGGAAGTTTCTAGCATGAATAATCTCATGATCCCTTTGAGCCTGGGTGGCGGTCCAAAAGAAAAACAGGCAATCGCTGGAATACCCAGGTGCCTCAATCCACCCAGATGTGTATTTAAGTTGCCACCTTAAATAAACCATTAATTTAACAATCTCACATCTGTCATGGATTTCACTCACCCAATCCACGTCTACTAGCATAGCATGGCATAATAAGCAAACGTAGAAGTAACTCCCAAAGGTTTGATAAATAACAGGTAATAGGTACTACCTCAACTACTGCCCAAACCCACAATTTAATTAGATCCTAATCATGCAATGTGTGAGGGTTGATAGAATGCAATAAAAACTGGGTAGTCGGAGGTATGATCAAAGTGTTACTTGCCTTGCTGATGATCCGTAAAACCTAGCGATTTGAAGTAGCAAGCGGCGCACTCCGGATACTCTATCGCAAACAAACAAGCAGACAATAAGTACTCAATTAATGCATAGGTAAAACTGAAATAAGAGATCTAACCAGAAAGTTCAACTTAAGAACTCCGGTTGGCAAAAAGAATCAAATCGAATGAAGCAACGAAAGACAAACGGCAAAAGAAATAGGCTTCGTTTACTATTCTGGATCTAATTCAAATTTTACATAGGCAAAAACTTCTTTGAGTTGGTTAAACGGAAAGAGGATTTCGAGACGAAACTCCAGGCGCTTGAATCGCCTGATTCCGATAAACGAGCGAAAAGTTATACTAAAACAAAAATCGAATCAGAAATCGCGATCCAAAAAATTGCGGATTTAATCTGAGAAAAAGAAAACGATGAAAAGATTAACGAACGAACGTTCCTTATCTGAAACTAAACGATGAACACGTTCGTTAAAACGAACGAACGAGCGAACACTCGCTAAATAAACTAAACCGGAAAAAAAACCGATCTAACGAAAAAAATGGATCTAAAAAACCAAAAAAAAACAGACGGAAAAACCGAACGGTTTTTCTAAAAAAACGGCGGCGGAGGTCAACCTCGTCGGCGGCGAACTCCGGAGGCGGCGGCCGCCTCGAGCGGCGGCGCGGGGCGGCGACGGTGGTGCGGCGCGGCGCTGGGCGCGGCTAGGGTTAGGGTTTGGGGCGGGGCGCGGTTGTGGGCTGCCTCGGCCCGGGGCGCGGCTATATAAAGCCCCGGCCAGGCGGAGTCCTGGCCGGTCACGGCCCAAGGTCGGTTCGGGCGTTTTTTTAAATAATTACGCTCAGGAAAAAAACAAAAGAAATACTAAATGGACTTCAAAAATCCCGAAATGAATTTTCCCCAACTTCTAAAATCTAGCCGCTCGGGATGAACATTTATTTGGGGCCTAAATGCAATTTTAAAAAACGCGCATTTTTCCTAAATTCAAATAAAATAGCAAATAAATCCAAATAAAATATTATTTGATTTTTTATTAAATCCTCAATATTTCTTTATTTTGGGAAAGTCATTTTATTCCCTCTCTCATATTTTGATAATAGAAATAATTGAAGATAAAATAAATAAAATCAAATGATCCTATTTTCAAAATTTGAGAAAGCTCAAATATGAAAATAACGAAATCCCCAACTCTCTCCAAGGGTCCTTGAGTTGCGTAGAATTTGTAGGATCAACCAAAATGCAATAAAATATGATATGCAATGATGATCTATTGTATAACATTCCAAATTGAAAATTTGGGATGTTACAACGCCTTTCCTCTTAAACCGGCCCACCATTAACATAAACCGGTCTTCTGGGCCTTGGGCCTTGTCATCCGTCTGTCCCGCCCACCGGGTTACTAGTGAGTCATAATGTTCAGGCAGGTTGCTTGTAAACCGTCTGGTCAGGGCGGGTCGCCAGTGAATCGCCAAGCATCAGCCGGATCTCAAGTAAACCGCCAAGTACGGCCGGGTCATATTTCCGGCCGGGTCATACAGCAGGGTATATCCCCGACATTAGCCCCAGTTTAATTTGGATTTATCCATGTTAAACTGATCCTGTAAAACAAACACAAGAACAACTTTGACAAGTTGTACTCCGGGTTAAAAATTCTTGTAAACCGGCACCTGATCATGTTTAAGTCCTTGTCATTTCCTTCTTGATACATGCCCATGAACTCATAGAAAATCTCCTTTAGTAAATACGTTCAAACTTTGTGAATGCAAAAAATCCAGATACTTCGTTTAAGAAATCCGGGTCAATAAGCCAGCTCCAGAGTCAATTTGCTGACATTGGTCTCTTGTAGAGAAATATTGTAATAAATAATACACTTGAATCGGTTTCCACAGCACCGACTTAAAAATATTTGTCTTGAAATACTCATCTGACTTCCAGCCAGCTTGAAGATGTAAAACTTGCCGGTTTATCATTACCAAAATTGCCATGTTATAAAACAGACGATACCGGGTCATAATTGTTGTTGACACCAGGTCATGTAATTGATCTTCCTGGTTTGCTCAAAACTGATAATTTGAAGACGTTCCTCCTTTATATGCATAATACTTGTAGCCCCCAAGTCTTGAGTAGAACAAAGTGATGACTTAAGACTTGTTTCAATATAAATATTGCAACCTTGAAGAAATCCAGATTGTTCCTCTCAGTCACTAGTAAAAACGGAATACTCGATATATGTAGCCCCCAAGTGCCGGGTTGTCATGCTTGCAGCAACCTAGGACTTGTAATTGCCTTATGCTCATAAAAAATTCAACCAGAGTAGCCCCCAAGGGCCGGGTCATTATGTTTCATTGAAAATAACATCATATGATGTAACTCCACCATGGGGCTTGAACCCACGTCCACAAGGTTAAGCGCTTTGTGCTTTACCAACTGAGCAGTGGACCCTTGAATATAATGGATTAAGACTTGTGTACCCGGAATCATTGATAGGAGCAATTGGTAGCCCCCAAGGGCCGGCTCATTATGATGTGGTGAGTCGGATCTTCAATAAAGTGAGCCAAAAATGACTTTGCATTAGCCCCCAAGTGCCATGGTGCATGCTGGCAGTGACATGGGACTTGCATATTTGATATAATCTCAATCTAAATAATGTAGCCCCCAAGTGTCGGGTCGTAAGCCTGCAGCGACTCGGGACTATCCCTTCCATTGTAGAATAAATTATATCCATTGATAAAATAATAGCCATTGCGCTGAAGCGACTTTGAAAACCTCCATCATAATACTGGTTATCCATAATAATAAAAATCCAGTCATGTTGGCTATTAAAGATTTAAATAATATACCCAATGATTTATGAGCGCATGATTCCATTGGGGCAATCAAATATATACTCGCGACTTATAGTCCCAAGCCAGGACGGGTTAATAAACACCGGATAATTTATCATCATACTGGCGACTTATAGTCGAAAGCCAGACCGGGTCAATAAACACCAATTATAACTGGTCGTGCACTAACAACTTATAGTCGAAAGCCAAGCTGGGTCAATAGGCACCGGTTATCTTGTAATTTTGTACTTGGCAACTTATAGCCAAAAGCCAGACCGGGTCAATAAACACCGGATCAACATAAACCTCATCAAAATAAACCGGCAAAAGAAAAAAAACTTCAAAAGAAAACACATGCAAGATTTCGAGGCTTTTCATGGGCTGCCAGGCCACTGAGTTGAACCATTTTACAAAGCCTTATAAGATGGACCTCACATTAACCAATCATCATTTTAACTATGAAAAGTTCAGGGTCTTTATAAGATTGACTTGTCAAACGTTCGACGGGACTTACCAGGATTAACTAGGCGGAGTGACAGGCAGGATAACCCGGGGTTTTAGGTGAATATACCTGGCTTCCAAGCCTGGCTTTTATAGCCTGTTACAAAGTTATAGACTCTTTGTTCGTGTAGAAGCAAAGAGCCCCCAAGCAATATTTTGAGTTGTGCTCAGGGGGAACCTATGTTTGAGTTGTGCTTTTGCAACAGACTCTCTTTGGTCCCTTTAACTTTTCTGAGAACTTGAACTTTGTGAGAGATATTTCTTCTTGAACCGGATGTTAAACCGGATATTGAGAGCTTCAAAGCTTTGTGGGAGACATCTTTCCCTTGAACCGGCTTTTAAACCGGAATCTTCATTTTCAGCCGGAAATTTTCTGACGACCTTTAAACTCAAACTTGCGAGAGATTAACTCTTTTTGAACCGGAAATTCTTAAACTGGATTTGAGAGTTTTAAAGCTTTGTGAGAGACATATTTCCCTTGAACCGGATTTTGAACCGGAATCCTTCCTGATAACCCGAAATTCTTCTATTGAGCCAGAACTCTATGATTGTCAATCACTTTTTTAAACCGGAAATTTTCTGACGGCCTTCCAATTTCACCAATAGAGCAGTAGCCTCCAGGGCCGGGTTATTTTTCCCTCCAATGACCCGGAGTTTCTTGAATTTGTCTGAAACTGGCAAAATTTGCTGAGTTATGTCATTATAGCCCCCGAGTCTCAAGACGACTCAAGGTGTTGGCTTGAGATTCATCATATTTGACCACAGCATAAGATGTATATCATTGGCGTCGATGACGCGATGTGAATCCACAGAAGGTTGAGGTTGACTGCGGCGGGTTATAAATGATCCCGTATGAACTATGTCAGTAACTCGGCCAATGGTTCATCCCAACTAGTAATTTGAAGTTAACCAAACTGTAGTGGCGGCGATTTGTGTGTCTGCCCATTGAATCATCTGGTGCAGACGGCGGTTGATAATATATGATAATTTGCCTCCAAACTGTTGGGAGAAAGACCGGGCTACCCGAGCAGTGACATACTTTCAGCCAGAAATTTTCTAACGGCTTTGAAATTTTCATCAATATAACAGCAGCCTCCGGGACCGGGTTATCTTCCCTCCAATGATCCGGAGTTCTTGACTTGCTTTAAACTATCAATCATTTACTGAGTCAGGTCATTGTAGCCCCCGAGTCTCAAGGCGACTCGAGGAGTTGTCTTGAGATTCTCCATATTTAACTGTGATATAAACCGGTATGAGTCATTCAACAACTCAGTGATATAATAATCCCTTATGCAGTAGACAACTTGTCCTATATTGGAGAACTTGCAAGCCAGAGTAATTGCTCTTTTAAAGAAAGCAATATGTAATATAAAAAATGTACTGAATGGATTTCACCTGATATGTCAAGCCAATAGTCATCTGCCGCGGAGTTGATGATCCCGACGGTGAAGCTGAAATCAATCATGGGCGAGTCGGCTATGGGAGCATATAGATGAGCCGGCCGTGACATTATAAGTCGGTGCGGACGAACGAGTCAACCGCAGGTGCGGCGCCAGCGAGTTGATGTAGATCAAGCTACACGGGCGGCGGCTTGCACACACCCATTCAACAACAAGCGGGTGCGGATGCGAGCGCATGATGATGCTAATACACACTCCGTAGGCATAGCATGTCACCACCTTAATAATGAATCATTGTCCTGCAAAAAATATATTGCAAAACAAAGATTGTTTTTTGACAAAAAACAATATGCGCTAATAAAACAAATTTGAATGGATATCACCTGGTGCATTGGTACGACGGATGATCCGTATGCAATATCCGTAGATAACCTCTGTTCTTCTTAACAGCATAGGATTAATCTGCCTATCCTCCCACCAAGCAGGTGCCCCAAGGCGGAGGTGGTGGCTTGGTACCCTGGTGACAGCGGGGCCGCAGCCAATGAAGCGGCAGGACCGGCTCAGACACGGGCGGCTCATGGTCACTCCGGCGAGGGCAGCTCGTAACGGCGGAGGAGGCAGGCCGGCAAGTCACTGTGGGGGCGTCCAGGTTTTCCTCCATCCCGTAGTGGCTCGGTAGAAGCTGCGGCCACACGACCATAGTGGCAACGAGACCCACCGGCGGAGACGGACGCCTCGATGCAGTGCAAGATGGAGGCGGTTTGACGGCAGCAACCGAGGCCGACAGCAGAGACAACAGTGGAGGAACTCCGCTGGCGGCTCGAGGGAAGCCCGTGGCGACTCGTCACGGCGACTCCGGGTCGTGACTATTGACCACAGCAAACAGAAACATCGAGGCTGCAGCGACGACTTGAATGGCCGCAGGGGCGATTCTGAAAGCAGGCAAGGCCCGGCAGCAGTTTGGAGGAGGCGAGGCCCAATGGCGGCTCGGAGCGAGGCCGAAGAATTGGAGAGGCGGCGCCTCGAATAAAGCTAGCGGGGCGTCCAAAGCCACGGCGAGACAGAGCCAAACCGACGAGCGGGCGGCTCAAGCACACGGGCACAGCGACCAGTGGCAAGTCGGAGTCAAACCAACGAGCGGGCAGCTCGAGCGTGCGGGCGCATAAGCCGGAGGTCGGGGGCGTGCAGGCCAGCGGGGGCACGCTGGAGGCGACCAGAATGGTGGCCCGGCCCGGGCGCACGGCCGGGCGAGGCTAGGAGGCTTGAAGCCGGCCTCGGTAGTGAAGGAGCAACGCCACAGAGGGGCGCAGCAGCAACAGATTGGCGGAGCAAAAATGGCGGCTCGGGAGACAGGCACAACGGCCGGCGGTTGTACGGCAGCAACTTAGCAGTGGATTCACATGGGACGGCTCAAGGTGGAGACCAGCAGAGATGTTAGTCTGAAGCCTAGGCGGCACTGAACGGGGGTCAACGGCGACTTGCACGCCGCGAGCGACTCGACAATGGAGCAGAATCCGGGTCGTGGTCTTCTTCCCTTTGAAAAACTGAACAAATACTACTACTCCCTCCTTCCATCTATATAGGGCCTAATACATTTTTTGATGCTAACTTTGACCAAATATTAGAGCAATGATATATGACATGCAACTTACACAAAGCACACCGTTTAATTCATCTGTGAAAGGTTCTTTCAATGATATAATTTTCACATTGTGCATGTCATGTACTATTAATCTTGTCAATAGTCAAAGGCGGTCTTAAAAATCTCATTAGGCCCTATATAGATGGAAGGAGGGAGTGGTAGACTTACATACTAGTACTCGTGGCTGGCTTGATCAAAGGAATGATTAACAAAACGAATATGGACCTTGCTGTACAAATTACTCCTTCCCAAAATCTGAGTTTTCACGTGGACTGATCTGACACGATGTAAGGCGGTTGCAGCACGATTCTTGTCGGTCTCGGCAACACGCAACTGTGGCAACGAAAAATTGATCTTTCATCCGGATTCGACGGATCGCGTTGCATTGTCGATATACAGAAAAAAACTCAAACCCTAAATTCCCTTGAACTCAACCTCATATACGTCGCCGTTGAATACTTCTCCAATCTTGATCGACGACCTCATAATTGATGTGAATTCTTCCGCGTCTGTTCTTTGTCATCGGACCAATTACGATCTTCTCGAACCCTAGAAAAGATCCCTTCAAGAACACAACACCACCATACGCAGGCCCCACGGTGGGCGCCAACTATTGTGGAATTGTCACGGCAGATGTCCTAGTGTGAGGACTTAGTCATGAGGCCAACGCATCTATGTGGTAGTTTGAGAGGGGTTGAGCGGAATCAAGAGACGCAACATAAGACGAGAATTTAGACAGCTTCGGGCCCCGGAAAACATCATTCGGTAACAACCCTACATGTTGTTTGTGGCTAGGTATCATTATCATCATGTGGGAGTCGCCATAAACCGACTCTCCTAGTTGTGTCTAACCCTTAAGATTATCCTCTCCCTCTTGGGGTGCCATGTCCCTCCTTATATAGGTTAGAGGGGCGGGTTACATGTGGAGTCCTATTAGGATTAGGACTAGTCTACCTTCTAATACAAACCGGATTCAAGTTCGGGCCTTAACTCCTTGTAAGGTAAATATTCCTCACGCCTTTCCTCTTAAACCGGCCCACCATTAACATAAACCGGCCTTCTAGGCCTTGGGCCTTGTCATCCGTCTGTCCCACCCACCGGGTTACCAGTGAGTCATAATGTTCAGGCAGGTTGCTTGTAAATCGTCTGGTCAGGGCGGGTCCCCAGTGAATCGCCAAGCATCAACCGGGTCTCAAGTAAACCGCCAAGTCCGGCCAGGTCATATTTCCGGCTGGGTCATACCGCGGGGTATATCCCCGACAAGAATCAAATATTGTTCATAGATAAACTTGATCATAAACCCACAATTCATCGGATCTCGACAAACACACCGCAAAAAGAATTACATCGAATAGATCTCCAAGAAGATCAAGGAGAACTTTGTATTGAGATCCAAAGAGAGAGAAGAACCCATCTAGCTAATAACTATGGACCCGGAGGTCTATGGTAAACTACGCACACATCATCGGAGAGGCTATGGTGTTGATGAAGAAGCCCTCCATGATCGATTCCCCCTCCGGCGGAGCTCCGAAAAAGGCCCCAAGATGGGATCTCTTGGGTACAGAAGGTTGCGGCGGTGGAAATAGGGTTTCGTGGTGCTCCTGGATGTTTTGGGGTATATGGATATATATATATATATATATATATATATATATATATATATATATATATATATATATATATATATATATATATATAGGAGGAAGAAGTAGGTCAGTGGAGCTGCGAGGGGCCCACGAGGGTGGGGGCGCGCCCAGGGGGCAGGCGCGCCTCCCTGCCTCATGGCCTCCTCGCTCCTTTCTTGACGTCTACTCCAAGTCCCCTAGATCACGTTTGTTCCAAAAATAACTCCCATGAAGGTTTCATTCTGTTTGGGTTCCGTTTGATATTCCTTTTCTGTGAAACACTAAAATAGACAAAAAACAACAATTTGCACTGGGCCTTGGGTTAGTAGGTTAGTCCCAAAAATAATATAAAAGTGTATAATAAAGCCCATTAAACATCCAAAACAGATAATGTAAGAGCATGGAACAATCAAAAATTATAGATACATTGGAGACGTATTAGTAGTACTAGCCCTTTGGGCACTGGAGCTGCCTTACTAACTGCTCTTGTTTGGGAGCTCTATGGTGGAGAGTGTTGTGTCAACAGGAACTGGGTTACTATCTGCTGGGGTTGGGGTTAGATTGGGTGAAGCTGGTTCTCGTACCATTGCAGTGGGGGTACAATCTGCGAGAGTCTGGGTTATGTGTGGTAAGGTTGGTTCTCGTGCATGTACAACCGGGGTGCTATCTCCACCAAGAGGTAGCTCTATTTTATTTGAAGACCGTGTTTTTACTCTGCTAGAAACTGGCATCACCTGCTCCAATTCAAATGGCTGATAAACAGGAAACATAGTTGAATGTACAGACATTGTATGAGAGACAGATGCAATAGATAGTGTGGAAAAAAGAGGGCATGAAATAGTTGACATGTATATTGTTTAACTAAAATGGATAGCATGACATAATTTCACATATATGATGTCTATCTAAACTAGATAGCATAGCATAACATAATTCAAAGATATGATGAATAACTAAGCAGGATCGCATGACATAATTCACATACATGTTGTCTAAGTAATCAGGATCGCATGATTTAATTCACATATGTGATTTATATGCTAAACAGAGGGCAGTCGATATGATGTCTGAACTAAGAACATGGTGTTGAATATTGTGTATATGATGTCTAAACTATGCAATGCAAGACACCATATGCATGATATGAGCAGTATAACCGTGCCAAGTTAGAGCATACACCTCGGTGGGGGAATATGACTGGTCATCTGTCTCTGAATCCATCTCTGAGGAGCTATTGGGACCCAACAAGAGATCTGCTTCGATAGGTAGCACTGTCTGCTCTGAAGGCCTTGTTTTCACTCCGGATTTTTCCATCTCCCACCCAAATAGCTGATTCACGAGAAGAGTAGTTTAATGTACAAACATTGTCGACAAATGGAAATGTAATGAAGAAAAAGGATGGGCAAGATATCATTCAAATATATGATGCCGGGTTAAACAGGATGGCATTACACATTTCACATATATTATGACTGGCTAAAAGACATCAGACTGCATAATTCCCATATATGATATAGAAACTAAACATGTGGCATCACAGAACATGTCTAAACTAAGCAGATGACATATATGATGTCAAAAGTAGACACTGCAAGGAAACATATGCATGATATGACTAACATCATCATGCCAAGGTAGAGCAAACACCTTGGGGGGTAAATAGGAGTGGTCAGCTATGTCTGAATCCACCTCAGAACAGATATCTTCCTCTGGATTACAATCTGGAGAGGGGGGGTTTGCCATTGAACCCACCATGGAGCGATGTCTGCATGACATTGTATTGTCGCGCAAAACTCTTCTCTTTTTCTCAACATGTTCAGCATGACTGTGTACAATATCTGACTACAAAAAAAATATGGTGAGATTATGTAAGGAGAGCATGCAGAAATCTAGAGTGATGGCAACAATCAGTGGATGGATCCAAAAATAATGATAGCAGGCTGATGATTGCTTTAATTTAATAAAAAGACAGATGATGATTGCTTTACTATTTGTTTCCCACCCAAGATGAACAACATAGGCATACCCTAGGTGAACCAGATATTAAACAGAGATACTATTCATTGTTGCCTCGATATGTGCCCCACAACTAATTTAGAACTCAAGTTTGAACATTAATTTGGACCTGACTTGGAGTCTAAGAGGTGAACAGGTGATATGTCCATTTTGCATCATGCTTTTATATCAATATTTATTGCATTATGGGATGTTATTACACATTATGTCACAATAATTATGCCTATTCTCTCTTATTTTACAAGGTTTACATAAAGAGGGAGAATGCCGGCAGCTGGGATTCTGGGCTGAAAAAGGAGCAAATATTAGAGAACTATTCTGCACAGCTCAAAAAGTCATGAAACTTCACGGAAGTCATTTTCAGAATATATAAAAAAATACTGAGTGCAAGAAGTTCACCAGTGAGGCCACACCCTGCCCACGAGGGTGGGGGGGCGCGCCCTACCCCCCTGGGTGCGCCCCCCTACCTCGTGGGCCCCCTGGTGGCCCTCCGATGTCCATCTTATACTATATGGAGTCTTTCGATGAGGAAAAAATCATAAGCCATCTTTCCGGACGAGACTCCGCCGCCATGAGGCGAAACCTTGGCGAAACCAATCTAGGGATCCGGCGGAGCTGTTCTGCCGGGGAAACTTCTGGAGAAATCATTGCCATCATCATCACCAACGACCCTTTCATCGGGAGGGGGTCAATCTTCATCAACATCTTCACCAGCACCATCTCATCTCAAACCCTAGTTCATCTCTTGTATCCAATTCTTGTCTCCAAGTCTGGGATTAGTACCTGTGGGTTGCTAGTAGTGTTAATTACTCCTTGTAGTTGATGCTAGTTGGTTTATTTGGTGGAAGATCATATGTTCAGATCCTATATGCATATTAATACCCCTCTAATTATGAACATGAATATGCTTTGTGAGTAGTTACGTTTGTTCCTGAGGACATGGGAGAAGTCTTGCTATTAGTAGTCATGTGAATTTGGTATTCGTTTGATATTTTGATTAGATGTATGTTGTCTCTCCTCTAGTGGTGTTATGTGAACATCGACTACATGACACTTCACCATTATTTGGGCCTAGAGGAAGGCATTGGGAAGTAATAAGTAGATGATGGGTTGCTAGAGTGACAGAAGCTTAAACCCTAGTTTATGCGTTGCTTTGTAAGGGGCTGATTTGGATCCATATGTTTCATGCTATGGTTAGGTTTACCTTAATACTTTTGCTGTAGTTGCGGATGCTTGCAATAGAGGTTAATCATAAGTGGGATGCTTGTCCAAGTAAGGACAGCACCCAAGCACCGGTCCACCCACATACCAAATTATCAAAGTACCGAACGCGAATCATATGAACGTGATGAAACCTAGCTGGAAGATATTCCCATGTGTCCTCAGGAGCGCTTTACATCATATAAGAGTTTGTCCAGGCTTGTCCTTTGCTACAAAAAGGATTGGGCCACCTTTCTGCACTTTATTTACTTTTGTTACTTGTTGCTCGTTACAAATTATCTTATCACAAAACTATCTATTACCTATAATTTCAGTGCTTGCAGAGAATACCTTACTGAAAACCGCTTATCATTTCCTTATGCTCCTCGTTGGGTTTGACACCCTTACTTATCGAAAGGACTACGATAGATCCCCTATACTTGTGGGTCATCAAGACTCTTTTCTGGCGCCGTTGCCGGGGAGTAAAGCGCCTTTGGTAGGTGGAATTTGGTAAGGAAAAATTTATATAGTGTGCTGAAATTTACTGTCACTTGTTACTATGGAAAGTAATCCTCTGAGGGGCTTGTTCGGGGTATCTTCACCCCGACCAGTAGAGCAAGGAGTTGCTCCTCAACCTACTGAAAATGAAAATGTCTGCTTTGAAATTCCTTCGGGTGTGTTAGAAAAACTGCTAGCTAATCCTTTTGCAGGAGATGGAACAAAGCTTCCTGATGAGCACCTAATATATGTGGATGAAGTTTGTGGATTATTTAAGCTTGTAGGTGTGCCCGGAGATGTTATTAAGAAGAAGGTCTTCCCTTTATCTTTGAAGGGAGATGCATTGACATGGTATAGGCTATGTGATGATATGGGATCATGGAACTACAAACGATTGAAATTGGAATTTCATCAGAAGTTTTATCCTATGCATCTTGTTCATCATGATCGCAATTATATATATAATTTCCGGCCTCGCGAAGGAGAAAGCATCGCTCAAGCTTGGGGGAGGCTTAAGTCAATGTTATATTCACGCCCCCATCATGAGCTCTCAAGAGAAATAATTATTCAAAATTCATATGATGGGCTTTCTGATAGCAATCGCACCATGCTCGATACTTCTTGTGCTAGCTCTTTTATGATGAAGACTATTGAATTCAAATGGGATTTATTGGAAAGAATTAAACGCAACTCTGAAGATTGGGATCTCGACGAAGGTAAGGAGTCAGGTATGACACCTAAGTTTGATTGTGTTAAATCTTTTATGGATACCGATGTTTTCCGTAAATTTAGCACTAAATATGGACTTGACTCTGAGATAGTAGCTTCTTTCTATGAATCTTTTGCTACTCATGTTGATCTCCCTAGGGAGAAGTGGTTTAAATATCATCCTCCCATAGAAGTAAAAGTAGTTTCACCTATTAAAGTTGAAGAAAAGACTATCACTTATAATGATCCTATAGTTCCCACTTCTTATGTTGAGAAACCACCTTTTCCTGTTAGGATAAAAGATCATGCTAAAGCTTCAATTGTGGTTCGTAAAAGCAATATTAGAACCTATACACCTCCTGAGAAAATTAAAGTTTAACCTAATATTGCTATTGTTAAAGATCTCTTGTCTGATAATATTGATGGGCATGTTATTCATTTCCGTGATGAGACTGATAGAATTGCCAAACCTTGTGTTAAAGATAAACATAGACCTGTGGTAGGCATGCCTATTATTTCTGTTAAAATAGGAGATCATTGTTATCATGGCTTATGTGATATGGGTGCTAGTGCTAGTGCAATACCTTTTGACTTATACAAAGAAATTATGCATGACATTGCACCCGCTGAATTAGAAGATATTGATGTCACAATTAAACTTGCCAATAGAGATACTATTTCACCAATGGGAATTGTTAGAGATGTTGAAGTCTTGTGTGGGAAAACTAAATATCCTGCTGATTTTCTTGTTCTTGGCTCCCCACAAGATAGCTTTTGTCCCATTATTTTCGGTAGACCCTTCTTGAACACTGTTAATGCTAAGATAGAAGCATTGATCTCTGCACCTATTGTTCAGCCACCTGATTGGAATTTACCCTTTGAAATTATGTGTGATGCTAGTGATTATGTTGTAGGTGTTGTTGAGTTGATAAGAAATTAAATGTTATTCAATATGCTAGTAAAACTTTAGACAATGCTCAGAGAAATTATGCTACTACTGAAAAAGAATTCTTAGCAGTTGTATTTGCTTGTGATAAGTTCGGACCTTATATTGTTGATTCTAAAGTAACTATTCACATTGATCATGCTGCTATTAAATATCTCATGGAAAAGAAAGATGCTAAACCTAGACTAATTAGATGGATTCTCTTGCTACAAGAATTTGATTTGCATATTATTGATAGAAAGGGAGCTGAGAACCCCGTTGCAGACAACTTGTCTAGGCTAGAGAATGTTATTGATGACCCACTACCTATTGATGATAGCTTTCCTGATGAACAATCAAATGTCATAAATGCTTCTCATACTACTCCATGGTATGCTGATTATGCTAATTATATTGTTGCTAAATTTATACCACCTAGTTTCACATACCAGCAAAAGAAAAAGTTCTTTTATGATTTGAGACATTACTTTTGGGATGATGTGACGCCCGGGTAGTTAAGCTACAGTATTTCCCTGCTAATGATGCCACGTCACCACAATACCGTTAATTAAACCCGCATTGATTCAAACGGACTTCAAATTCAAATTTAAACTAAAGCCAAACACTAAAAGTTCTCAACCATTAAAACTAAAATGTTCTAAATGTGAAAATAAATGCAAAGGCTTATCGGCAAAGGAATCAACTTATTATAAAATATTTAAATGCCCTTACTTAAATAAAACTACAGCTTAGACAAATAAATAAATGCCTTTTTCAATTAATAAAATATTAACTAAGTTATTTAATTTCCCAAAACTAATGGGGCAGTGGCATGTTTATTAAAACTAAATTAGGTACAACTTTGGTATTTTACAAAACTATAATAAAATTAAAAAAACTAAAAGAAAACAGAAAAGAAAAATATGAAAAAGTAAAAGAAAACAAAATAAACAAAAAAAGGGAAACCCCGCTGGGCCAACCGGCCCAGCTAGCTGGCCAACCGCCC
>NC_041384.1:207903850-207913274 GCF_002162155.2 Triticum dicoccoides | reverse complement strand
CCAGATCCGATCGGGCACTCGGCGACACCCCCTCGCCGCGCTAACCGCGCCACCCCGCGCCAGGACGCCGCCGCCCGAGATGCCTCCTCGCCGGCCTGCTTCCACTCCGACGCCATCGTCCCCATCGCCCTCCTCACGCCCCCACTGCCCCGCTCCCTGCGACCCACCGTGAGCTCCCTCCCCTCCCCGTCCACCACTGGCTCGTGCCCTACCTCGCCCTCATGCGTGCGCTAGGTATGGTCCCTGTCGCCGGAGCCCCTGGCTCGCTTGCCGGCTCGACCGCACCGCCTCTACTGTTGCAACTGCTGCACCGCGGCCCGCGGGAGCACTTTCCAGCCGCGCCGCCTGCGCGTTCCCTTCCCTCCCCGTCCGCACTTGCCGCGCCACTGTCGTAGTCGCCTGCCGCCCTGCTGATGGCGCTCTGCCTCCATCCCCGCTCGCGTACGCCATGGCGGCCCCTGCTCCGTCGTGGTCGTCCCTCACACGCTGGCCGCTACTGCAGCTCTCCAACGCCTCGCCTGCGCCTCTGCTCGCGCTCGTCACCGCCGCCGCTGCCGTGCCCCGCCTTCGCATGCCGCGCCCCACCTGGGCCCTGCCTCGCCGGGCCTCACCCTCTCTAGTCAGCGCGTCGTGCCGCTCGGTGCTGCGGCTGGACCGGGCGGGTGCCAGTCGGGCTGGCGCCCGGCGCCCAGCACCCACTAGCCGCTACGCCCGTCACCCGTTAGGCCTTCTAGGCCTATGACACGAGGGCCCAGCCCCTGAACTTTTTAAATAAATAAGTAAAGAAGAAATAGATAAATAAATATATAATAAAAATATTAATTAATTATATTTAACTAAACTAATTAAAAATAGTTAATCTAATCTTTTAGTTAAAACTAATCAACCTTGCTTAATTACTCTGAGCCTATGACGAATAGGACACACGCGTCAGTTTAACTGGTCAACGGTCAACTTTGACCGTTGATGTCATGCTGACATCATGATGACGCAGTAATTCTTTTTTAATTTAACTAAATAATAATAATCCCAGAAAATGATTAATTCTTTATAAAATCATATAAAATAATCCGTAACTCGGATGAAAAAACTTTGTACATGAAAGTTGCTCAGAACAACGAGACAAATCCGGATACGCAGCCTGTTTGTCCGCCACACATCCCTAACCTATCGAACATGCAACTTTCCCCCTCCGGTCCATCTGTTCGAAAACGTGAAACACCGGGGATACTTTCCCGGATGTTTCCCCCTTTCGCTGGTACCACCTACTGCCGCGTTAGGGCACACCTAGCACCGTGTATTGCCATGTTATGCTTTGTGATGCTTTGATTACTCTGTTATTTATTGTGTTCCCCCTCCGTTACTTCTTTCTGGTAGACCCCGAGACTGCCGGCGACCCCCAGTTCGACTATGGAGTTGATGATCCCTCCTTTCCAGAGCAACCAGGCAAGCCCCCCCCCTTTGATCACTAGATATCGCCTACTCTCCTCTATACTGCTTGCATTAGAGTAGTGTAGCATGTTACTGCATTCCGTTAACCCTATTCTGATGCATAGCATGTCATTGTTGCTACAACTGTTGATACCTTACCTGCAATCCTAAATGCTTAGTATAGGATGCTAGAATATCATCAGTGGCCCTACACTCTTGTCCGTCTGCCATGCTATACTACTGGGCCGTGATCACTTCGGGAGGTGATCACGGGCATATGTTATACACTTTATACTGTTACATTACTTATGATACTGTTTGGAGATGGGGGCTAAAGGGGCAGGTGGCTCCATCCCGGTAGAGGTGGGCCTGGGTTCCCGACGGCCCCTGACTGTTACTTTGTGGCGGAGCGACAAGGCAGGTTGAGGCCACCTAGGAGAGAGGTGGGCCTGGCCCTGGTCGGCGTTCGCGGATACTTAACACGCTTAACGAGATCTTGGTGTTTGATCTGAGTCTGGCTACTGGCCTATACGCACTAACCATCTACGTGGGGACAGTTATGGGCACTCGACATCGAGGTATCAGCCGAAGCCTTCGTGACGTCAGCGACTGAGTGGCGCGTGCCGGGTTGGACTGGAACGCCTGCTCTTGTATAAGGGAGGCTAGGTCTGCTCACCGGCCGCGTACGCAACGTGAAGGTGTGCAATGGGCGATGGGCCCAGACCCCTGCGCCATAGGATTTAGACCGGCGTGCTGACCTCTCTGTTGTGCCTAGGTAGGGCTGCGACGTGTTGATCTTCCGAGGCCGGGCATAACCCAGGAAAGTGTGTCCGGACAAAGGGGATCGAGCGTGTTGGGAAATGTGGTGCACCCCTGCAGGGAAGTTAATCTATTCGAATAGCCGTGATCTTCGGTAACAGGACGACTTGGAGTTGTACCTTGACCTTATGACAACTAGAACCAGATACTTAATAAAACACACCCTTCCAAGTGCCAGATACAACCGGTGATCGCTCTCTCACAGGGCAACGAAGGGAGGATCATCGGTTAGGATTATGCTATGCGATGCTACTTGGTGAACTTACCACCTACTCTCTTCTTCTGCTGCAAGATGGAGGTTACCAGAAGCGTAGTCTTCGATAGGACTAGCTATCCCCCTCTTATTCCGGCATTCTGCAGTTCAGTCCACATATGTTACCCCTTTTCCCATTTGATACCAATACATTGCATATGTAGTGTAGCTCCTTGCTTGCGAGTACTTTGGATGAGTACTCATGGTTGCTTTGTTCCCCCTTTTCCCCCTTTCTATACCTGATTATTGCGACTAGACGTTGGAGTCCAGGAGCCAGACGCCACCGTCGACGACGACTCCTACTACACTAGAGGTGCCTACTACTACGTGCAGCCCGCTGACGACGACCAGGACTAGTTAGGAGGATCCCAGGCAGGAGGCCTGCGCCTCTTTCGATCCGTATCCTAGTTTGTGCTAGCCTTCTTAAGGCAAACTTGTTTAACTTATGTCTGTACTCAGATATTGTTGCTTCCGCTGACTCGTCTATGATCGAGCTCTTGTATTCGAGCCCTCGAGGCCCCTGGATTGTAATATGATGCTTATATGACTTATTTTATTTGCAGAGTTGTGTTGTGATATCTTCCTGTGAGTCCCTGATCTTGATCGTACACGTTTGCGTGTATGATTAGTGTACGGTCAAATCGGGGGCGTAACAGATGACCCACTTCTTTATAAAGAAGGAGTAGATGGTGTTATTAGACGTGTGTACCTGAGCATGAACAGGAACAGATCCTATGCAAGTGTCATTCCGAGGCTTATGGAGGACACCACGCTGGAGATAGAGCTGCACATAAGGTATTGCAATCCGGTTTTTATTGGCCTACTCTCTTCAAGGATGCCCGTAAGTTTGTCTTGTCTTGTGATGAATGTCAAAGAATTGGTAATATTAGCAGACGTCAAGAAATGCCTATGAATTATTCACTTGTTATTGAACCATTTGATGTTTGGGGCTTTGATTATATGGGACCTTTTCCTGCCTCTAATGGATATACACATATTTTAGTTGCTGTTGATTACGTTACTAAGTGGGTAGAAGTTATTCCAACTAGTAGTGCTGATCATAACACCTCTATTAAAATGCTTAAAGAAGTTATTTTTCTGAGGTTTGGAGTCCCTACATACTTAATGACTGATGGTGGTTCACATTTTATTCATGGTGCTTTCCATAAAATGCTTGCTAAATATGATGTTAATCATAGAATTGCATCTCCTTATCACCCACAGTCTAGTTGTCAAGTAGAATTGAGTAATAGAGAACTCAAATTAATTTTGCAAAAGACAGTTAATAGATCTAGAAAGAATTGGTCCAAGAAACTTGATGATGCATTATGGGCGTATAGAACCGCATATAAAAATCCTATGGGTATGTCAACGTATAAAATGGTCTATGGAAAAGCATGTCACTTACCTCTCGAACTAGAACATAAGGCTTATTGGGCTATTAAAGAGCTCAACTATGATTTCAAACTTGCCGGTGAGAAGAGGTTATTTGACATTAGCTCACTTGATGAATGGAGAACCCAAGCCTATGAGAATGCCAAGTTGTTTAAAGAAAAGGTTAAAAGATGGCATCACAAAAGAATACAAAAGCACGAGTTTAATTATGTATTGCTATACAACTCTCGTTTAAGATTTTTTGCAGGAAAACTTCTCTCTAAATGGGAAGGTCCTTACGTTATCGAGGAGGTCTATCATTCCGGTGCCATAAAAATCAACAACTTCGAAGGCACAAATCCTAAGGTGGTGAACGGTCAAAGAATTAAAAATTATATCTCAGGTAATCCTATAAATGTTGAAACCAATGTTATTGAAACCGTAACCCCGGAGGAATACATAAGGGACACTTTCCGGAACGTTTCAGACTCCGAAAAGGAATAGCTATGTGGTACGGTAAATAAACCGACTCCAAAACAGTTCTAATGGCAATTTTCTTCCGTTTTGGAATATTTAGAAAAATAGAAAAATAAGAAGTAGTCCGGGAAGGACACGAGGGGTCCACGAGGGTGGAGGGCGCGCCCCCCTACCTCGTGGGCACCTCGTGTGCTCTCCGAACTCTGTTTTCTTACACGTCACATATTTTGGTCGGTAAAAATTCATTATATAACCTCCTGAAGGTTTTGACCACTGTATCACGCAAAAATCTCATGTTCTTGTTTCGAGCTGTTTTCTGCCAGGGTTGTCGAAGCCAAGCATCATGTCGTCTCCCTCCTCCTCCAACAATGAGGGCAACGATGCTTTGCTAATGAAGATAGAGCTGAAGAGAGAAGAACCCATGGAGATGAACAAGGATGAAGGGATCAAGAAGACCATGGAGGACCAAGTTCCGGCAACAGAAGACATCCTTCAACTTGATCAAAAATCTTCTTACCCCAACTGAGATCAAAGCTTTCAAGATGATTGAGTTAGCTCGTATACAAAATAAGTATCTCACACGTGAAAATATTTTGTTAAAGGAGCACATCATCGCACTCAAAGGCATTATCCGCAAGTTAGAAGACCTCCTACGCTCGATGTGCGACTATCCATCATCACCACCATCTTCTTCACGAACAAAGGAGACATAACCACATGGGTATGGGCACTCCCCTTGGCAACTGCCAAGCTTGGGGGAGTGCCCCGGTATCATATCACCATCACTTTTATCTTTACCGTTTTTCTTAATTCGACCCTTTTGATAATATATTGATCTAGTAGCATAAAGTTTTTGGTATGATCTAGTTGTGAGTTTTGCTTTATGATCCTTCTATGTAATCGAGTCCATGAGCTATATATAATAAAGATTAGTGTTGAGTCAAGGGCTAGATTATTTTGCCATGATCTTGAGTGAATAAAATAAAAGAGAAAGAATAAAAGGAAATAAAAGAGATCATATGGATCTTATGGAGAGTAATGAGCTCACATATAAAGCATATGATGAATAAAAGTTATTGAGAGTTGACAAACATAGTTTTGGTCATCGTTGCAATTAATAGGAAGTAATAAAGAAAGAGAGGTCTTCACATATAAATATACTATCTTGGACGTCTTTTATGATTGTGAGCACTCATTAAAATATGACATGCTAAAGAGTTGATGTTGGACAAGGAAGACAACGTAAGGGTTATGTTTTCTTACATCTGAGATAAATTATATTGTCATGGATCATCCAACATGATTGAGCTTGCCTTTCCCCCTCATGCTAGCCAAATTCTTTGCACCAAGTAGAGATACTACTTGTGCTTCTAAACACCCTTAAACCAGTTTTGCCATGAGAGTCCACCATACCTACCTATGGATTGAGTAAGATCCTCCAAGTAAGTTTTCATCGGTGCAAGCAATAAAAAAATTGCTCTCTAAGTATGTATGACTTATTAGTGTGGGAGAAAATAAGCTTTATACGATCGTGTGATATGGAAGAAATAAAAGCAACAAACTGCATAATAAAGGTCCATATCACAAGTGGCAATATAAAGTGACGTTCTTTCGCATTAAGATTTTGTGCATCCAACCATAAAAGCGCATGACAACCTCTGCTTCCCTCTGCAAAGGGCCTTTCTTTTACTTTTATCTCCTGCCTTACATAAGATTCATGGTGATCTTCACCCTTCCTTTTAAAATTTTATCTTTTGGCAAGCACAACATGTTGGAAAGATCCTGGTATATATGGCTAATTGGATGTGAGTTTTCATGAACTATTATTGTTGACATTACCCTTGAGGTAAAACGTTGGGAGGCAAAACTATAAGCCCCTATCTTTCTCTGTGTCCGATTAAAACTCCATACCCTTAAGTATTGCATGAGTGTTAGCAATTGTGAAAGACTATATGATAGTTGAGTATGTGGACTTGCTGAAAAGCTCTTATATATTGACTCTTTCCTATGTTATGAAAAATTGCAATTGCTCCAATGACTGAGATTATAGTTTGTTAGTTTTCAATGAAGTTTATGATTCATACTTGAAATTGTGATTGAATTGTTACTCTAAGTTGCTGTTCTAAGAATGATCATGATGCCCTCATGTCCGTATTTTATTTTTATCGACACCTCTATCTCTAAACATGTGGACATATTTTTCGATTTTGGCTCTCGCTTGAGGACAAGTGAGGTCTAAGCTTGGGGGAATTGATACATCCATTTTGCATCATGCTTTTATATAGATATTTATTGCATTATGGGTTGTTATTACACATTATGTCGCAATACTTATGCCTATTCTCTCTTATTTTACAAGGTTTACATAAAGAGTGAGAATGCCGGCAGCTGGGATTCTGGGCTAAAAAAGGAGCAAATATTAGAGACCTATTCTGCACAGCTCCAAAAGTCCTGAAACTTCACGGAAGTCATTTTTAGAATATATAAAAAATACTGAGCGCAAGAAGCTCACCATGGGGCCACACCCTGCCCACGAGGGTGGGGGCGCCCTACCCCCCAGGGCGCGCCCCCCTACCTCATGGGCCCCCTGGTGGCCCTCCGATGTCCATCTTCTGCTATATGGATTCTTTCGATGAGGAAAAAATCATAAGCCATCTTTCCGGACGAGACTCCCTGCCACGAGGCGGAACCTTGGCGGAACCAATCTAGGGCTCCGGCGGAGCTGTTCAGCCGGGGAAACTTCACTCCGGGAGGGGGAAATCATCGCCATCGTCATCACCAACGATCCTCTCATCGGGAGGGGGTCAATCTTCATCAACATCTTCACCAGCACCATCTCATCTCAAACCCTAGTTCATCTCTTGTATCCAATTCTTGTCTCCAAGTCTGGGATTGGTACCTGTGGGTTGCTAGTAGTGTTAATTACTCCTTGTACTTGATGCTAGTTGGTTTATTTGGTGGAAGATCATATGTTCAGATCCTATATGCATATTAATACCCCTCTGATTATGAACATGAATATGCTTTGTGAGTAGTTACGTTTGTTCCCGAGGACATGGGAGAAGTCTTGCTATTAGTAGTCATGTGAATTTGGTATTCGTTCGAAATTTTGATGAGATGTATGTTGTCTCTCCTCTAGTGGTGTTATGTGAACGTCGACTACATGACACTTCACCATTATTTGCGCCTAGAGGAAGGCATTGGGAAGTAATAAGTAGATGATGGGTTGCTAGAGTGACAGAAGCTTAAACCCTAGTTTAAGCGTTGCTTCGTAAGGGGCTGATTTGGATCCATATGTTTCATGCTATGGTTAGGTTTACCTTAATACTTTTTTTGTAGTTGTGGATGCTTGCAATAGAGGTTAATCATAAGTGGGATGCTTGTCCAAGTAAGGACAGCACCCAAGCACCGGTCCACCCACATACCAAATTATCAAAGTACCGAACGCGAACCATATGAACGTGATGAAACCTAGCTTGACGATATTCCCATGTGTCCTCGGGAGCACTTTACATCATATAAGAGTTTGTCCAGGCTTGTCCTTTGCTACAAAAAGGATTGGGCCACCTTGTTGCACTTTATTTACTTTTGTTACTTGTTGCTCGTTACAAATTATCATATCACAAAACTATCTATTACCTATAATTTCAGTGCTTGAAGAGAATACCTTGTTGAAAACCGCTTATCATTTCCTTCTGCTCCTCGTTGGGTTCAACACTCTTACTTATCGAAAGGACTACGATAGATCCCCTATACTTGTGGGTCATCAACAGGACGATGAAGTAGCTGGTAATTTTAAGCAATGCATAACTTAAGCATAAACAAAAGAGTGTGGCCTCTCTTGTGGACCTGTGTACTCCTCAGGTTCATCTACTGAGTCGATGATGGTGATGCCATTGCGGTGGGTGCCAGTGGCAGGGAAGGAGATCTGAGGCGGCGAAAGACGGTCAGGAGTCGTGATGTCTGGTTTGGTGGATGCTTCTGTCAATGTAGCAGCTCGGGTGAGGTGGACGACGACGCGGCAGGAGCAGGACAAACCACACAAAGTTTCCTTCGACACCTACCTGTAACTAAAGTAATTCTGTAAGGGCTCATTTGGCTTGCATGATTCTAAAAATGCAGGGATAGAAAAAACATCGGAATAGGATAGGAATGCACATGGTAAACAGAGCATTTGTAAACACATGATTTCTGTCAACTTGGGTGTTTGGTTCACAGGAATTGGAAGTGCATAGGGATGCAAAGAAACATGGCCAAAATAAAGTGAAACCATATGAAAGCATTTACAGTTAGAATGTTATTCTACCACTAATTCACTTGGTCTTGTTTTCATGCATAGGATTTTGAAAAGTAGGTCCAGGTGGATGTTTTGCTCCAGTCCTTTCAACAAAATGCATGAATAATTGAATAGTAGAGTGCCAAAGGAAAATTTCCTATTGCTATGTTTTTCCGTTGAACAGAAATAGCCCTAATGGATCGACATGAATGTAGAGTAATAAGTGATGCAACAAGTGTACAACCTCTTTGCCGTAGCCGTGTCGACCTCAGCATCATTGGGTTAGCCGCTGAAGAAGTTGAGGCAGAGGTGGCCGTCAGAGGTGTGGAGGAAGATCTGAGAAATCTGTAGACGGCGTCCAGGGCACTGCTCTGTTGTGATGGATCGTTCTGTCGTTGGAGCAGCTCTGATGAGCCATAAGACGTTAAGGTTGAAGCAGCACAAGACATACATCGTTAATCTCAAGTGGGATTCTAATAGCATCTCCAATAGATGATGTAAAATAGATGTAAAATTTACATCACCAAAAACCACCTGACTACAACAGATGAGGTAAAAACTGTTGACTCTGAACTTAACTGTCGAAACCGAAATTTACTGTGGAATCTGAATGTTACTGCCGAAACTAAACGCAATGGTAGCAGAGAAGCACTTAACATGTAGTTTAGGGAGGGCCTGCAGTTCATCTTCAACCTGCACCCCCCTGAGCCGCCAGCCACCACTGGTCGAACCGCCGGGCCCCGCGCCACCTTGCCGCCCCGAAACAACTCCTCGTCGTTGCCCCAGCCAGCCCT
>NC_041384.1:207827511-207903397 GCF_002162155.2 Triticum dicoccoides | reverse complement strand
ACCACCACCTGAAAATCGACTAACTCAAAAGTCGATTCAGTCGAGTGAAGTGTAGCTAAATCAGAGCAGAGCAGCAGCACGAGCAAGGGGGAGAGCAGCAGCAGTGGAGCAAGCGAGTGAGCGAGAGCCGAAGCAGCAGCAGCAGCGCGAGCGAGCGAGAGCCGGAGCAGTAGCAGCTGGGCGAGCGAGCGAGAGCCGGAGCAGCAGCAGCGCGAGCGAGTGAGCGAGAGGTGGAGCAACAGCAGCAGGTCCGGCTGGTATGGATGCCGCCGCCGAAGGGGCCTCACACTGGGGGAGAGCCGCCATGGAGATGTCGCCCGCGGCGCCGGCTTCGAGGTAGCCGCTCCATGGGGGTGCGGGATGGAGCACCATCGGCGCCAGGAGGTCGAGTTAAGGAGAAGGTGCGATGCGATGAGTGTACAACCTCTTTGGTGGCACCGAGTAGGCCTTGGCTTCGTTCGAGGAGTTGGTGAGGATGTTGCGGTTCCGGTGGAGCAGGTTAAGGCGGCGCTGTGCGGATGGAGCAGCCGCGATAGACGAGGCGATCGTCGGAGCAGCTCCTTGGAGGTGGAGGACAGGGCGGCTGAACCGGCGGGACGAGATGGACGACGGATCCTCATCCAGGGAGGTGGATGAGGGATGTCGAGCTGTTGCAGTGGACGACATCGTCGGGGTAAAGGCTCCGGCTGGGCAGTAGTGAGGTGGCAGATGGAGGAGGGTGGGGTTTCGCGGCTGGAGCGGAGAGGTTATGGCGGCCTGGGATTTCGAATGGCGAAAAGGAGGCGATGGGAGGGGGAACCATGACTTAGGGACGCGCTTATCCAAAATGTAGGGTGTGTTACAAAAGTACCCCCACAGATTTGAACTAGCGGCCCTTTCGGCTCAGGTTAGAAGGGCGATTTCGCGTGTCAGGATTTGGCAGCTGGAGGGAGTTTTCGTGCGCGTTGTAATTTCAGGATAGCAAGGCACGGGTTGTCAAGGCACCAGTTTTGGGAGCACGATATCTGAATTTTCAGGATATAACAAGGCGCGGGTTGAATTTTAGGGACAAGCCTAACGTGTAATATTGTACTTGTATGTACCAAATCAATTCGCACTTCCCTCAACAAAAAAAATGAAAAAAAAATAAAACTATTCACACCACACAAAGAGAGAGTCTTGTCCCGTTTTACTATACAAATGTTATTCAAAATAGAGTATGTATCCATGTTATGTCCAATTAAATTTTTTCGCTGGTTGTATAATGCATGTAACCTACTTACCAACATTTTAGTGCATTCCAAATGTTTATACTACCGCTGCAATTCGAACTGAATTTGAATTCATTTCTCTATTTCAATAAGAATCTACAATCATGATTGTTGCCAACTTCAACCATCATTCGTGTATTACCTTAACAACACACCACATGATTACTATAGAGATAGATATGAAATATGTGTACTATATGATTTCGAATTAAATTTTTTGAATACACTTGATGTTGATTCCAAATAATAGTACATTTGATGTACTAACTATATATTCATAATCTAAACCATGTTCCATACGTACACCGTGTTTATCACACAAAGTATAGTGCCCCGCCCCCTACATTATGACAAGTATTTATCCCTGAGCTGCAAAAGCCACACATTAGCCCAAATTATAATCAATGTTCTATATATTATATGTAGTACTAGCAACATGCCCATGCGTTCCACGGAACATCAACATGATCAAGGGGAGGCCTTATTTGCAAATATGGAGAGGGGTGTGGGTATCTTTTTTCAAAATTGCCATAGTTTCCTTCCTATCCGTCAGATATAAATCAGACGGCCTATATTGCACGATGGCAGGCACACCATCATCAACAACTCTGTTTTTTATAAGAGTAGAGATAAAATATATTATATGTAGTATAACATGTTCATAACCACACCATGTGTATCACCGTTATATACATTCACGCATGTGTCGGATTAAAACACTATGATAAGTTTTTCAAATATCTGAATTCGCTTTTTATAATGAATCATGATCTCTATTCGTCTTTTACACCCACACAATCCTCTTATCTTTGTAGCTAGCACTAACTTTCTCTCATGCATTCACGCGCCCGCATCCCTCTCACCCTCCCTCAGCATTCTCTAGCTCCATCGCGCAAATTCGTCTTTTCACTTTAGGTCGTTCACCCACGGTGTGTGTAGTCCCCCCAGCTCCTTCTTTACAGCACACGTCGATCGATATGCCTCTCTAGCCAGGTGTGCCTACCACAAACACAAGCTTCCCATCTTCTCTTCTCACTGTCCATGCCTCACTCCCACCACTCTTTTCATCGATCTCGTACTCGCACACTCCTTCCCCCTCGATATAGTATGCCTCTCGCACCACCACCTAGATGCATCCCTCTCTCTCTCTCTATCCTTCTCCCCGGGCCTTTATTTGCTTCTAACACATACATGCATGTATACCGATCGATCTCCCTACATATACCTAGGTCGACTTTAACTATCCCCCCACCACCCATCGATCGACATACCTCACAAGTTATGTCTCTCCTTTCTCTGACAAAGGACGACTGATCTTCCTATGTAGTTACGTCTGCTTACAACTGCCATATTGTCCCCCCTCATCATTCGTGCATGCCTCCTGACCCGTCTCTTGCACGCACGTGCACAAACAGGCAGCCATCCCCTCTCTTATTGATATTGCAGGCGTGCCCTTCGTTTGTCTAGCAAGCCTCTCCCACCATGGGCGGATTCAGGCCCCAGGCAGAAGGGGCGGTGGCCTTGGGCGTAAGGCCCATCTCCTTTGTATATTTTAACACTGTAGCTACAATAAAACACTACAGTCAACTAAGCTGCCTGGGCCTTGGCCTAGTTCGCCTGGGGCCTGGCCCATTCCTAGGTCCTCCACTGTCTCCCACCATTTGTTAGAAGCAACGCCACTACCACCCCCTCCAACACTCTAGCTCTATCTCTCTCCCAACCTTATTCCTCTCCTACACATATGCATGGATGTCGATCGATCTCCCTTAGTACATAAGGTAGGCCTCTCTCCTCCTCCACACATATACCAGCCATTGTACCTCTATAATTAATTAGGCCTCCCCCCACCACACACCGATAGTCGAGCGTTGTAGGTAGGTATCCATGCCACAGAGACAAACTGCACATGTCCCCTCTCACGTTCCAGTAGGCCAACCACTCTATATCTTTGACGTGGGCACACACAAATTCGATGGCACTCTTTATCGATCGTGCGCGCGCACAAACACACACACACACACATCATCCCTCTCTTTGATTCTATGGATACCTCAAGCCGATGATACCTCCACTCCTTGTGGATCGCCCCTTCTATATATATGATATATCCAGGACTCTATTTCACACACATTGCATATGTTACATTTTTTGATTGACCCCTCCCCCCCCCCAAAAAAAACACTCACGAACCCACACACCATATCTCTCTACATTTGTATCTCTCTCACACAACCCCACGTAGGTGGTGTACATACACGAAGAGAATAGGTGCACATACACATGCTTCGTGCCCAGCCACACCCGTGCGGGTACACGGTGGAGCTCATTTCTGTATGAAATTGGCAGCCCACGTGCTAATTTGAACGCATGTAGCAGTTATTTACCTACGGAGGTTGTGTACCACGCGTGCACGAAACAAAGTTCGACTTGATGCGTTGGCGCATTATTTTTAAATAAATTTATATCGCTCAATGGCACGTACACAGAATATAAAATGATTTTTATGGAGAAAAAGGTAGTCTGCTCCACTATATACAATGGAGCCTGCCTGCCTAGGTTTGTCTCTCTTCAGAGTATCTCACACAAGGCGGCAGTGGCCTCTCTCTCTCCCACCGTTGGTCACCGATCCGGTCGCATCCCGTCCGCCGGAGAAAGGGAGGATGTGCATCGTTTCTCCGTTCGACGGTGCCGAGGCAGCACGTCCGGATCTGCGGTACCTACCATTCTCTCTGACCAAGCTCCGGCGCGGTAGGGTCTACGCCACCTGCTCGCTGCCGCAGTATGGGCAGACCCCGCCTGTCGGTGTACAAAAAGAGGGGTACACTTGTTGTACCCCTATAACTGTGCACGGGCAGTCTGAGCCACGGGCACCACCACACCAAGCAAGGCAAGGGAGGTGAGCCAGGGTAAGACCGAAGCTCAAGAGAACTACAACGCCAAGGCCAAGACCACGAAGAGCAAAGGGGACGAAGCGGATTCCCCTGGCAAGACCCTTGCCAGGAGACAGTTCTAGCAGCCCCGGCAAGACCCTTGCCGCGGCGACTCGTCCCGCGCCTACGGAGCAAATCACCCTTGAGTCCACTACCCCCAAAGGGCAAGGATTCGGGAGACATCCCCGTGGCGGCATGCAGATCTTCGTGAAGACATTCAAGATCAGATACGCACTAAGGAGATGACAACCCTTGGCGAGATCCTAGCCAAGGAAGACCACAAGCCCCCCCGGCAAGCGCCTTGCCGAGGATGACAGCAGGCACCCCGGCAAGACCCTTGCCGGGGCCCCGGCAAGGCCCTTACCGAGGACACCCGCAGGGCCACCATTAGGCCCACGCCGACTAAACCTCCACCACCGCATGCATGCAGCTGCCGACCCAACCAGTTGGGTAGGCACCTGCGTGGCGGCATGCAAATCTTCGTGAAGACCCACCACTGCGCCACCTCAGCTGCCTGCCTACCTACGTGGCATCGCAGGCGTCGCTGGCCAGGGCGCGTGTCGACACAAGAAGGAGCGGCGATGGACAAGACAAGTTTCTCCCCCGTCCCCGATAAAGTAAGGACACCTAAGCAAGACGCATTAAATGCGCCTTGTCATGTAATACGAGGGATAACCTCCCATCACTGTACCCTTTCCACCTCCTATGTGCCACTGTGGCAACCCCTTTTTTCTATAAAAGGAGGCCCGAGGCGACCAGGAGAAGGATTCGGCTTTTTGGAGCCCCTCACGCCCCATAGCTAGCTCAAGAACACAGATATACAATCCACCAAAGCAGGAGTAGGGTTTTACGCATCCTCGCGGCCCGAACCTGGATAACCGAACCATGTGCTACCTGTTAGATCCGCTCTTCTCACGACCCCGCGCCCCGCTAACCGTAGTAGGGATTCTTGTGATCCCATAGGTGTCGTCCCTGCCGACATCTCTGGCGCGCCAGGTAGGGGGCGCAGTTGTGAGAATCGGCTTTAGCAGTTAGTTCGGCGCTTCTTCATTGTCATGGCGCCCAAGAAGAAGGCGACGGTGGCGGTTGGCCAGTCGGAAGCCGGATAGCCCGTCCCGACGCGGGTGAGCAGCGGACCGGTCGCAGAAAGGACCCGGGGCACTGCTCGTGAACACCAACACCATCCCAGCAGCCGGAATTTGGGAGGCGGCGATGTTTGTGCGCCTGGTAACGGGCCACATGTCGCCAAATCCAAAGGCGGAGCCAAGCCCTTCGCGGGTGGAGCGGGGCCTTCCAGGGTCATCGCCACCCCGCCCGAAGGCGACGCAAGGGCCTCCATGACTCCCACGCCGGCTCCGACAGTGCGCTCCTCCCAGGCAGCGCGCGACGAACGGTGTAGTCACGCCGAAGATCCCGGGCATCACCGCGGGAAGAACCCCGAGCGCCACTCCCGGGACGTAGAAGACATGCCCACTCGCCGAGGCGCTGGTGAAAACGGCATGCGACCGCGGTGTCGTGATAGAGCTCCTTCTGACATGGTCAGAAGTCGAAGCACGTCGCGATCCGTGCAGGTTTTGCTGCCACCGACGCCAGCAGAGGCCCTGGCACGCGCGCAGTTGCTCCTCGATTTTCCTCCGGCTACGGGGAAACTCGACGAATGGAGAGCCACTATCCGAAGCCTTGTTGCGGTGGCCAACAAAGACGAACCAAGTCCGGTGAGGCCCCCGGGTCGATGCTCCGACGAAGTCCCGCGGACCAGTGGCGGAAAAGCCGGCGGTGCCGCGACCACGGTGCATTCACCTCTTCCCCGTCCGGTACCGCGGACGCTGGCTCGTCGCGACGTCGCGGGCGACGACATCTCCATAGCATCGTCTGACCCATGGACCCACTGTGACCAGCGCCAAGTTCTTCGGGAACGAGCCCATGAAGACGCTCGAACCACTATCGAGCACCGGCGCGGAGCGCGCCACCAGTCAGACAGGCGAGCAGGGCCTGCTGTGAACCACCCGGCCCCGAAGAGCCCTGGAGGCCTACCTTACGAGGTAGGTTGTCCGGCTTTTACTCGTGAGTTGCGGCAGTTCCAGTGACCCACTCACCGCACCTTCAAACCTGACGTTGGCGGAAAGTACAATGGCAAGACTCACCCGTCTGAGTTCCTCAGCATCTAGACCATCGCGATGCAAGCCACCGGAGCCCGCGACGATAAGGTGCTTGCGAACTACTTTCCATTGGCTCTTAAACCCAACGCCATGTCGTGGTTGATGCACTTGCCGGTAGACTCCATTTCCTCCTGGTCGGATTTGTGCCATGAGTTTGTGGGCGCCTTCACTGAAGGTCACCAAGCCCATGGCCAAGCAAGCGACCTGCATGTCATTCCCCAGAAGGGAGGCGAGAGTCCGCACAAGTATATACAGAGGTTCAGCCGGGTACAGTACAATATCCCTGATGTTCACCCTGCCACCATCATCAGCGCGTTCCATCAGAACGTGCTTAACCGCAAGATGCGTGAAGAACTGGCAATGAACAAGGTGAAAGATGTGTCAGAACTCTATGTTCTTGCTAACAGATGTGCCCGAGCTGAAGAGGGAAGGAAGTACCCCGGCGAAGATGCCGGCATGGAAACCGACTCCTCAGATGAGGATACTGCCGCCCCGGCGAAGAAAGGTCGGCGCCGCAATAGGAAGCGCAAAGGTAAAGTTGTGCTTGCCGTCGAGGGATCTGACGACACCGGCTCCGCCAAGAAAACCAAGGCAGATGACCCCGGCAAGGAGATTGCCGGATGTGTCGCCTGCCGGGCCTTGGCGGCTGCTGAGAAGCCAGGAAACTCCGACAAGCAATACTGCAAGATCCATCTCACCAAAGGCCATGATCTCCAGAACTGCCGATAGGTTGAGCTCCTTGCTGAGAAGCAGAGGGCTGAATATGAGAGGCGGGACAAGGAGAAAGGCCAGAACGGTGCTGAGGGGTCCGGCAAGAAGCGTGGCGGCCAGGCGGGACATCGCGGCAAAGATAAACAGCAAGAGAGGCCCGCCCGGGGCCGTGACAAAAAGCTAGAAGACGATGATCACTAAGAGGACGATGAGTCTGGTGACCAAGAATTTCAGAAAGCTACAGAGTCCATGTGCGTCGATGGCGGCGCCTCGCTGCATACCTCTCACCGCCAGCTTAAACAGTGGGCGTGCGAGATTACAGCGGCGGAACCGTCGTTTGATGCCCGAAGGCCGCTGAAGTGGTCCAACACACCTATCATTTTTGACACTGAGGATCACCCTGATCGCACTACTGCGGTCGGGTGCTTGCCATTGTTGGTTTCACCAACAATACGCAACCTCAAGGTGACAAAGATGCTAGTCGATGGCGGGGCCGGTCTGAACTTAATCTCGCCTGCCGTGATCGAGAAATTGCAAATTCCTGATGAAGACCTCGAAGAGACGGGCACGTTTCAGGGGGTCAACCCGGGAAGAAGTCAACCAAAGGGAAAGGTCATGTTGCCCGTGACTTTTGAGAGTGATATGAACTACAGGACAGAAAGGATTGTGTTCGACGTTGCCAAGATCCCCTTGCCTTACAACGGGATCCTTGGCCGCCCAGCGCTGGCCAAGTTCATGGCGGCGTCACATTACGCCTACAACACCCTGAAGATGCCGGGGCCTGTGACGATCATCACCATCCCATCAGACAAGAAGGATGCGCTAATTTGCGCTGACCAACTCTACCAACAAGCAGTTGCAGCAGCAGCCGCTGCTAAGGCGCTTGCTCCTGCCGCTGGAGCCCCGGGAAGGCGAAAGAAAAAGATCGGTGAGACCTCAGGCACCCACTCCGGCAAG
This sequence comes from Triticum dicoccoides, assembly GCF_002162155.2. Classification (NCBI taxonomy): domain Eukaryota; kingdom Viridiplantae; phylum Streptophyta; class Magnoliopsida; order Poales; family Poaceae; genus Triticum; species Triticum dicoccoides. The sequence continues at coordinate 207,895,390 of NC_041384.1, read as the reverse complement.
CGCACCTCTTCGGAGTGTAGCGCTCCCGTCGAGGACGTGCCAGAGAGCTCCGCCGACAGAAACAAGAAGTCCAGGGCCACACCACCGAGAACCAAGAAGGTTTCTGTCAAGGAGAACGGCACGGGAGGAGCTTTTACCATAAGCTCCACCCTTGACGACAAATAGGAAGACGCGCTCGTCACCTTCCTACGGGCGAATGTCGATGTGTTTGCATGGCAAGCATCCGACATCCCCGGCGTTCCCAGGGAGGTGATTGAGCACCACCTTGCTGTCTGTCCTCATGCGCGGCCCGTCAAGCAGAAGGTCAGAAAGCAAGCTTTGGAACGACAAGAGTTCATCACAGAGGATATCCGGAAACTGGGAGCAGCGGGTTTGGTAAGAGGAGTGCTCCATCCAATGTGGTTGGCCAATCCGATGGTAGTGCGCAAGGCAAATGGGAAGTGGAGACTGTGTATTGATTACACAGTTATTAATAAGGCTTGTCCCAAAGACCCCTTCCCATTGCCGCGCATCGACCAGATTGTTGACTCCACAGCTGGGTGTGATCTGTTGTCATTCCTCGATGCCTACTCCGGCTACCACCAGATCTTCATGACAAGGGAAGATGAAGAGAAAACGGCATTCATCACCCCATGTGGTATGTATTGCTTTATACGGATGCCTTTCGGGTTGAAGAGTGCTGGTTCAACATTTGCAAGGGCGGTCCAGATTGGTTTTGAACCCCAGCTCCATAGAAATATGGAAGCTTATATGGATGATATAGTGGTCAAAACCAAGAACAGGGCAACCCTCATATCAGATTTACGAGAAATGTTTGCAAACCTACGCAAGATCAATCTCAAGCTGAACCCTGAGAAGTGCGTCTTCGGCGTCCCGTCTGGCAAGCTTCTCGGGTTCTTTGTGTCACAGCGTGGGATAGAGGCCAATCCGGACAAGATCAAAGCTATAGAGCAGATTGAAGCGCCCAAGCGAGTCAAGGATGTGCGTCGGCTTGCTGGTTGCGTTGCTGCCATGAGCAGGTTCATTTCCAAGTCCGCCGAGCGCGCCCTTCCCTTTTTCAAGATTTTGAAAAAGGCGGGCCCGATGGAGTGGACGCCAGAAGCCGAAGCAGCATTACAAGATTTGAAGAGGTACCTCTCCTCCGCGCCAATACTAGTTGCGCCTAGGCCACAGGAACCGTTGCTGATGTACCTGGCGGCAACGAACCAGGTGGTCAGCGCCGCACTAGTGGCGTAGAGAGAAATTGATTATGAGGTAGTAGCAGCGACGGAGCCCGATGCCACCGAGCATAGACGACGCAGCCAATTGAAGTGCCGCCGAAGAAGAAAATGACGCAGCACCCGGTCTACTTTGTCAGTTCCCTCCTGCAAGGGGCTAGATCGAGGTACTCCGGTGTGCAGAAACTGCTCTTCGGCCTTCTTATGGCCTCGAGGAAGCTGCGTCACTACTTCCAGGCGCACGAAATCACTGTTGTCACTCGCCTCCCTCTACAACGGATATTGCACAATCCAGACGCAACGGGAAGGATCGTAGAGTGGGCACTGGAACTGTCCAGCTTTGGCCTCAAGTTTGAGAGTACCTCGATGATTCAAAGCCGAGTCCTGGCGGAGTTCATTGCAGAATGGACCGCGACGCCTGACGAAGAAACCCAAGAGACTGCTCTCCCCGGCAAGGAGGCAAGTTGCGACTGGATCATGTACTTTGATGGAGCTTTCTCCTTACAGGGCGCCGGGGCTGGCGTACTGCTTGTTGCGCCCACCGGAGAGCACCTCAAGTATGTGATCCAGATGCACTTCCCTAGGGAGGTGTCAACAAACAATACAGCTGAGTACGAAGGGCTGCTTGCCGGTCTTAGGATCGTGGTGGACCTCGGAATCAAGAAACTCGTCATCAGAGGCGACTCGCAACTTGTCGTCAAGCAAGTCAACAAGGATTACCAGAGTCCGTTGATGAAGGCCTACGTCGATGAAGTGAGAAAGCTGGAAGAGCGTTTTGACGGTATCCAGGCAGAATACGTTCCCCGAGCGGAGAATGATATCGCCGATTACCCGTCAAAATGCGCTGCCCTCAAGCTACCTGTGGAACCAGGTACCTTTGTGCTTCGGCTAACTCAGCCATCCGTTGATCCATCAACAGAGCGGAACAAGAGCAGAAAATCAGGGCCCAGCAAGTACTTTCCCGCCGAGCTCCCCGAAGCCGCCGGCAAGGATGTTGCCGGAGACACTGAGCCCTCCACAGGACGGCTAGCTCCGACAGAGCATCAAGCTCTTGCCGTCGAGACAGCCGCTCCTATAGCAGAGGAAATGCCTTTAGTCCTCGCTGTCGAGCCCCAGGCTCCAGCGTGGGCACAGCATACCGTCCGATTCCTCCAAACAGGGGAACTTCCTGAGGAGCAGGAAGAAGCGGAAAAAGTAGCCCGTCGCTCTACTATGTACCAGTTCATCGATGACGTCCTGTACAGAAAGAGGACGAACGGCGTGAAATTGAAGTGTATCCCTCGAGAGGAAGGACTGGGGCTGTTGGCGGAGATACATGGAGGCATATGTGGATCCCACATAGGGTCAAGAGCCCTTGCCGGCAAGGCATTTCGGCAAGGCTTCTTCTGGCCCACTGCCCTCCAGGATGCGACGACACTAGTCACCAGGTGTGAAGCGTGTCAGTTCCATTCAAAGAAACTTCATCAGCCAGCTCAAACCCTTCAAACTATTCCTCTCTCCTGGCCCTTCTCAGTCTGGGGGCTCGACATACCGGGCCCTTTCCCCTGAGTTGTCGGGGGCTTTGAGTACTTGTACGTCGCAATCGATAAGTTCACAAAGTGGCCAGAGGTGGAAGCAGTGAGGAAGGTCACAGCTCAGTCAGCCGTCAAATTCTTCAAGGGACTAGTGTGTCGTTTTGGTGTACCCAACAGGGTCATCACCGACAACGGTACACAGTTCACAAGCCGCACCTTCATGCAATATACCCAAGAACTCGGCAGCAAAGTCTGTTTCGCTTCCGTTGCTCACCCACGAAGCAATGGTCAAGCTGAGAGGGCAAACGCTAAAGTACTGCGAGGCTTAAGGACAAAGACCTTTGACAGGCTGCGCGAGAGTGGAAGGCGCTGGATTGATGAATTTCCGGCGGTTCTTTGGTCAATCAGAGCGACACCAAATCGAGCCACCGGCCAGACACCCTTTGCCCTGGTATACGGGGCAGAAGCAGTTCTCCCCATGGAACTCATATACGGGTCACCTCGAGTACTCGCTTATGACGAGCTTGAGCAAGAGCAATTGCGGCAAAATGACGCAACGCTCCTTGAGGAAGATCGTCTTCGGGCGGCTGTGAGAGCAGCGTGCTACCAGCAAGCCTTGCGCTGCTACCATAGCCGCAAGGTTCATGCCCGAAGCTTTGAGGAAGGCGACCTTGTTCTTCGGCGCGTTCAATCGGCTAAGAATTCCAACAAGTTGACACCAAAGTGGGAAGGCCCTTATCGGGTAATACGAGTCACCAGGCCCGGTGCAGTCCGCATGGAGACCGAAGATGTCATTCCGGTGAGTAACTCCTGGAACATTGAGCATCTTCGCAAGTTTTACCCGTGAGGCGCGGCTTGCCGGGCCCCCGGCAAGCCACCTTTTGTACGAGCCTTGCCGATGACGCATGTAACCCTCTGTACAAAGCCAGGCACAGACCCTGAGCATAAGTAAATGAAGCGATGGCGCCCTAAGTTATAGCATGCATGCTAGGTCGAGTCTCGTCCTTGGTTAGGGTTGATAGTGCTTAGCGGAGACTAACCCCTAGCTTAGAGGTCGAGTGTGCGTCTCTTTGTCTTTCTTTTGTCTTCTTTGGTTCACAGGACACACAGATATCCGTGCCGAACCACTTGGGGAGGAAAAAAAAGGAACGGACCAGCATCTAGCCCTCGGCAACCGGGGGCTGCAAGAGCAAATATTCACCCACGGCGAACCAGGGTTGCCGGGAACTGCAGCTTCAGATAAGTTCTTCATCCCTTATCATGCATTCCATTATGGACTGAGGTATGTGAAACCTCGTTTTCCCCTAAGCTACCGTGCTCCCATAACTCTAGGCCCTAGGGCTCGTTCCTGGGGCCAAGTTTGGTCGTAGTCGCGGCAGCGAAAGGATGAAACAAGGAGCCTGAACCCGCCTCATCCCTGCCTCCGCCAAAGGCGTGAGGAAGGTCGAGCGAAGCGGGGAGATGGCAAGGCCTGTTGCCGGGCAAGGAAATGTTTATCTTGAAGATATCAAGGATTTACTCCTTGTCGTGGGTTCCACCCGCAAACAAATGACCCGGCAAGCATCCCTTTTTCATTAAAAACATTCCACTCATGTACAGTCCATAGGGAATGAAAAACATGAATGATGGGATTACAAGTTTTAAATTCAACAAAGGCCCGAAGGCTTACAAACTAAAAAGAGATAAGGTGCCCGTAATCCCTTTCTTGTCCCTCTCCTCAGGAGGCGGGTCAAGGAGGCGAAAGGGACAAAAGGAGCGCCTAGGCGAGCTACGGGTGGCAGAAGACACCAAGAGAACATCTTGGTGGCCGTCCAAAGGCTGGATGGTGATGGCGGCGCCCGAAGCAGAGCTCGAAGACGAGGCGACAGGACGTCAGCACGCGTCGAAGGCGTCGGTGCCCGCGTACTCCGACTTGACGGCCTTGCCGCCCGCCCTCTTCCTCTTCCGCAGCCTCCCAACGCCAGCCGCCCAAGGAGACGACCTCGAGAAGTTCAGGGAGCCGGTGACGCGGATGATGGGGTCGCCGGTGCCGCACGGAGCGGCACCCGACACCTAATCGGACCCGTCATCCTGCCGCCTACTACCCTCGTCGTCGCTGCCGCTGTCCTCCACCCGACACCTAATCTCCACGCAGCACCTTGCACGGGTCCTAAAGCACCCAAAGACCTTGACAGAGAGAAGGCCACCCTCCATCAGCTTAAAATGGAGAGTGAGCCCCTCTGTCAAGCGGTGAATATGAGCAAACGTCTTCCATCCCTGACACCGCCCACCGCCGCTCACCTAGTTACATTCGGACGACCCCCAGGTATCCCCTCCGGCCTTGCTTCACTGCCCGTCTTCCCACGCCGCTGCATGTGGAAAATCTTGCATGTGGATCTTCCATAGTTCTTTGCCCAAAACGTAGCTTATCTGGTGTACTTTCCATATTGCAATCTTGTCCTCACACCGTTTTAGACGAACACAACCGTGTTGTTATCTTCCCTTAGGACAAGGAAGAAGACACCAAGAGAACATCTTGGTGGCTGTCCAAAGGCTGGATGGTGATGGCGGCGCCGAAAGCAGAGCTCGAAGACGAGGCGACAGGACGTCAGCACGCGTCGAAGGCGTCGGTACCCGCGTACTCCGACTTGACGGCCTTGCCGCCCGCCCTCTTCCTCTTCCGCAGCCTCCCAATGCCAGCCGCCCAAGGAGACGACCCCGAGAAGTTCAGGGAGCCGGCGACGCGGATGATGGGGTCGCCGGTGCCGCACGGAGCGGCACCCGACACCTAATCGGACCCGTCATCCTGCCGCCTACTACCCTCGTCGTCACTGCCGCTGTCCTCCTCGTCACTCCCGCCCGAGGAGGAGTCCTCACTATCAAAAGAGCTCTCCACGCAGCACCTTGCACGGGTCCTAAAGCACCCAAAGACCTTGACGGAGAGAAGGCCACCCTCCATCAGCTTAAAATGGAGAGTGAGCCCCTCCGTCAAGCGGTGAATATGAGCAAACATCTTCCATCCCCGACACCGCCCACCGCCGCTCACCTAGTTACATCCCGACGACCCCCAGGTATCCCCTCCGGCCTTGCTTCACTGCCCGTCTTCCCACGTCGCTGCATGTGGAAAATCTTGCATGTGGATCTTCCATAGTTCTTTGCCCAAAAAGTAGCTTATCTGGTGTACTTTCCATATTGCAATCTTGTCCTCACACCGTTTTAGACGAACACAACCGTGTTGTTATCTTCCCTTAGGACAAGGAATATGCTTCTTTTTTGGCATTGTATGTGTCATCAACTGTTATTGGCCAGTAATTGTTTCCTTTCTACCTCTTTTTTGCAAACAGGGCTATAAATTTCACCTCGTTGCTATTGCAACCTTTTGGTGAACTGCACAAATCACTTTTTTAAGAGTGTTTTGTGCAGTTGTACTAAAATGTCACACGGGCAACGTCTCTACATTTCAGTGCGGCTGCACAAAGAGAGATTGGTTTTGCTCTATCCTCCTCATCCAACTCCGAGCCTAATCTTCTCCAACTATTTGCTTAATCTTCTCGAACTAGTTAGTCTTAAGAGATACAACAAAGGTGACCGGTTTCTATTTCTGTGTTTATTGTTTCATCAACAGTCCTCTATTATCATAATCACACTTAATATCTTTGGAACAGGGACGCTCAACTCTATTTTAGTGGAACTGCACAAAATGATCGGAATGTTGCATGCTCCAGACAGCTACTTTTTTTCCAACATGCCTTGTTGATTTAGGCAGAGCCGGGGGACAATTTTTTTAATAAAAGAGAGGGCTTTGCACCCCCTCTGATTTTCGGGTCGCGCTGAGCCGCCGTTGCCCACGCGCTTACCTCTGCTGAAGACGGCGACAGGACGCCACCTCAACCCGCTCGGTGCCACTTTTGCTGCGGCCGTCTTTGCAGGATAACTCCGTCTGGGTCGGCGCACCTGCTAATCTCTGTAGCAGAGTTGAGCCGGCTCTGCTGCCCTCTGAACCGTGCGGCACCCGATTCAGCCCGCCTCGCGCTGCCCTCTGAAGCACGCGGCATCCGCTTCACTCCTCCCCGAGCCACCTCGCTGCGGGCGCACAGAGCCGCCGCGGCCTTAGCCCGCCTCCGTTTACAACCGGGCGTTTCACTCCTCCTATCGCCTCCTGCTCCCGCACCGCAGAGCTGTCGTGACCCGTGAACGCCTCTGCCCCTACCGCGATAAACCGGCCAAGCTGTGTTTCCTCTTGCCCCAAGCAAAGAGCTGCCCTGCGACTCCGGCCTGCATCCGTTGAACCGCTGCTAGAGAAGATGCCCCGCGCCTCCAGGCTTGTGTCCGTCGGGCCTCTCCAACTCGTCGCTGGTTCAGCCGCACCTCGCCTCCTTTGGGTTGTCATCATTGACCCGCAGCCGCCGCTCTAATCCGCCGTGCCTGCCGGCGCCCGTGCCCGCTGAACCGGCCGCAGCCGCGCCTCTCCAACGTGCCAACCCCGCCTGGCCCTTCATACTTCTAAGTCACCATGGCATCTCCCTGCCCCGTGGAATCATCCCGCGCTAAACCATCCAGCACCCGCGCCGGTTCTGCTCCGGGGCCGCCTCTGCTGCGACCAGTTACGGCCCCGCGGGTTCTTGCCGCTCGCTCCGACATAGAAGGAGCCCAGCCCCGCGGGTTCCCGGAGTCATTTTTGTCATCGCTGCAGCCATGCCGGACCTGCTTCGTTGAAGCACCAAAGCTTGCCACGGGTAATCCGCCGTTGCCTGAACCGCCCCTGGAGCTGTTTCGCCGGGTCAACTCTGCTCCAAGACACTTTTGAGACACCCCGCGCCCGCCGCTGGTTCATCGCACGGCCAGCCGCCGTTGAATCGTCGGCCCCGAGCCGTCCGGCCTCACTGCGCTTAAACCGGCCTTGCTAAGCGCACCGAGCCGCTACTGCAGCCCGCCTCGGTCTCGTTGCGCCTGAACCGGCTTTGCCGGCGCGCCGAGCTGCTACTGCAGCCCGCCTCGGCCTTGCTGCGCCTGAACCGGCCTTGCTGGTGTGTCGAGCCGCTACTGCAGCCCGCCTCAGCCTCGCTCCGCCCCTTGCTTCGTATTCGCTTCCAAACCACCGGCGCCTTGTATCCAGATCGGCTTGGCGTGCTACAGACCATCGTGCTTGCTCCATTTTTTGCTAGTTTGCCGCTCCTGCTTCGTCGGTCGCTTGCCGCGCCCACTGCTACATTCGGGAGACCAGCAGACAGATGGAGGAGGAAAAGACGGGAGGACGGCTGTTCATGAAACAGATGTGAAGTTGGATAAAAAAAGAAGAAGGGAAAGGAGGGCGATGGCCGTTGGTTGTATGAGGGACAAACATCACGTCTCGTAAAGGAAAACAGCAGAAGGTCAAAGCTACTGGCGTGGTGTGCCATGCCTTACTTTGGACTTGTTAAAAAAAAGGGATTGTCTCCCCCACGTGAAGATCTCAGTCATACTGGGCGCTCAAAGAGAAGGGAGCTAGTACTACTACTCATTCTCAACAGTACACATCAGATCAATTCTTTTGTGAAAAAGCCAAAAGCACTACGGTACATTATCCAGCACCGGCGTCACCGTTCGTCCGATAAAAATATTAGGTGCTATCTGCCCTATTTATTTCATCATCGTACTTTAATTCCTTCAAGAAACATTATTCTGCCTTTAATGTTTTTATGTGTAGGACAAATTGTTCCATGATTCGTGGCAGACATAGTAAAGTCATCTGTCATCCAAATACATCAGGACAATTATTCGCCGTTGAAGTGGAGTTACATCATGGATATGGAGTGTGCATTAGCATCATCATGTACTCACGTCCACACCCGCCACCCGCTTGCTATTGAATGGGTGTGCGCAAGCCGCCGCCTGTGCAGCTCAATCTACATCAACTCGGTGGGACCGCGCCCTCGATTGACTCGCCGTTCGCATGGCTTACCACGCCCGCGATTGACCCGCCCGTCCATGCTCGCTTAAAATGCCGCGGTCGGCTCATTTTTCCACTCCTGCGGCTACTCGGTCGTGATTGGTTTCAGCTTCACCGTGGTGATGATCAACTCCACGATGGATATTTTCTGGCCTAACATATCAGGTGAAATTCATCCAGTATATTTTTTATATTGCTTTCCTCAAAAAGAGCAATTACTCCGGCTTGCAAATTTATCTAATGCAGGACCCTCAAACCACTATATTGGTGCAAAGTTAAAGGCCGTCAGAAAATTTCTGGCTTGAAAAGAAGGATTCTGGTTCAAAATCCAGTTGAAGAGTAATCTCTCTCCCACAAAGCTTTGAAGCTCTCAATATCTGGTCTAAGAATTTCTGGTTCAAAAAAGAATACTCTCTCGCAAGCTCGAGTTCTCAGGAAAAATTAAAGGGACCAAAGAGAGTCTGTTACAAAAGCACAAGCACAAACATAGGTACCCCTTGGGCACAGCTCGCAACATCATTTGGGGGCTTCCTGTTCAAACATAGGTGTATTCACCAAAGAGATCATAGCGTTACTACCCTCTTAATCCGGCTATCAAGCCAATATTATCATAAGAATACAACTCTGGTTACTTCGGTAACCCGGCTATCAAGCCAATATTATCATAAGGGGCCAAAGACAGTCTGTTGCACAGCACAGCTCAAACATCGGTATCCCTTGAGCTCAGCTCACAATATCACTTGGGGGCTATGTTCGAACCATAGTCACACCTCTTGATAGGCTTAAAGCCGCCAGAGAAATCACTTGGGGGCTATGGTCCTATCCGAACCATAGCTACACCTCTTGATAAGCATAAGGGCACCGGGAAAATCACTTGGGGGCTTGGTCGTATCTGACCCATAGCTACACCTCTTGATAGGCATAAGGCCACCAGGAAAATCACTTGGGGGCTATGGGTTCGAACCATAGTTACACCTCTTGATAGGCATAAGGGCACTAGGGAAATCACTTGGGGGTTTGGTCGTATTCGAACCACAGCTACACCTCTCGATCGGTGCAATGCCACAATTATGACTATATGGGACTCGGGTCGTATCCGAATCATAGCTTAAACCCTCTTGATTATACATATACATCATTATATGTTGCATCATCATTACATCATCATAGATGTATCATATGTGCATGGATATACCGACTTATATGGCATGAATCGGTTTTCAAACCGGGTCATATTATTCAAATCTTTAATAGCCAACATGGCTGGATTTTATTATGGTTATCAATAACCAGTATTATGGTTAAGGTTTTCAAAGTCGCTTTAGCGTAATGACTATCATATTATCAATGGATATGATTTATTCTACAATTGAAGGAATAGTCCCGAGTCGCTGCGGGCTTACGGCCCGGCACTTGGGGGCTACATTATTCAAGTTGGGATTACATCAAATACACAAGTCTCATGTCGCTGCAAGCATGCACCATGACACTTGGGGGCTAATGCAAAGTCATTGTTTGCTCACTTATTGAAGACCCGACTCATCACATCATAATGAGCCGGCCCTTGGGGGCTACCAATTGCTCCACCAATTGCTCCTGTCAACATTCAAGGTACACAAATTTTCATCTATTATTGAAGGATCCACTGCTCAGTTGGTAAAGCACAAGGCTCTTGACCTTGTGGACGCGGGTTTAAGCCCCATGATGGGGGTTGCATCATATGATGTTATTTTCATTGAATAATATATCAAGTCCCAGCTCAATATTATCTTATTGAGTCGGCCTTTGGGGGCTACACATTGCTGCTCAAGTTCACATGATCATATTTACAAAGTCCCTGCTCATTATTTCATAATAACCTGGGCCTTGGGGACTACATTGGTTGAAGTTTTTATGCGCAAAAGGCAATTTCAAATTCCAGGTTGCTGCAAGCATGACAACCCGGCACTTGGGGGCTACATATATGGAATACTGAGTTCTGACTGGTGATTGAGATGAACAACCGGGATTTCTTCAAGCTTGTGACAGTCGTATTTGAAGCAAGTCTTAAGTCGTTGCTATGCTACCTTCTTAAGACTTGGGGGCTACAAGTGATGGGCATATAAGAGGTATGTTTTCAAGCTGGATGTTAACTACAATTATGACCCGGTGCCATCAATATTTGTAAACCGGCAATGATAAACCGACAAGTTTAAGTCTTAAACCGGCAAAGTTCTACATTCTTAAACCGGCAAAGTTCTACATTCTTAAACCGGCAAGTTCTACGCAGACTGAAGATCACATGAGTATTTCAAAGACCAATATTTTTTGAGCATTGGGAGCTGAAGTCAAAAGGAGTTATTCTTCACAATATTTCTCTGTGACAAACCAATGTCAGCAAATTGATTATGAAGCTGGCCCATTGACTCGGATTTTATAGAAGAAGGAAGTGACAAAGACTTAAGGATGATCAGGATCAGTTTAACATGGATAAATCCAAATTAAACCGGGGGCTAATGTCAGGGATATACCCTGCGGTATGACCCGGCTGGAGTTGTAAACCGGCTGGGACTTGGTAAACCGGTGAATGGTAAGCTGGCGGAGAGTCAAGACAGATGGCTAAGACAGACAGTAAACCGGCTGGTGGTAAACCGGCAGACAGTTAAGACAGATGGTAGCACCGGCAGGTGTTAAGTCAATTGAGGGAGTCCTGGATTAGGGGGTGTTCGGGTAGCCAGACTATACCTTCAGCCGGACTCCAGGACTATGAAGATACAAGATTGAAGACTTCGTCCCGTGTCCGGATGGGACTTTCCTTGGCGTGGAAGGCAAGTTTGGCGATGCGGATATTCAAGATCTCCTACCATTGTAACCGACTCTATGTAACCCTAACCCTATCCGGTGTCTATATAAACCGGAGGGTTGTAGTCCATAGGCAATCAACTCCATATACAACAATCATACCATAGTCTAGCTTCTAGGGTTTAGCCTCCTTGATCTCGTGGTAGATCTACTCTTGTACTACCCATATCATCAATATTAATCAAGCAGGACGTAGGGTTTTACCTCCATCAAGAGGGCCCGAACCTGGGTAAAACATCGTGTTCCCTGCCTCCTGTTACCATCCGGCCTAGACGCATAGTTCGGGACCCCCTACCCTAGATCCGCCGGTTTTGACACCGACATTCGTGCTTTCATTGAGAGTTCCTCTATGCCGTCACAATCAGGAAGGATGCCTCCTCCCGTCTTTAAAGACGGCGCCGTTGCTAAGGGAGCCTTGGCTGTCGGCCAAACCCTCCGGCTAGGTGGTTTCCTCATGACCGCCTGTTCGGCTGTTGCGCCGACGGTGACCTCTCGGGTCATCAAAAGCAACCTACACGTCAGCTTGGAGCTCATCGAGCAGCTAGATCCAATGGAGCTCTCTTCCGTAAACGAGCTCTTGGATCGCATCGCCACCCTGGGGGTCGCTACGGATTACGACCAGGTTGGGCTTAAACCCGATCTAAGAGAAATTAACTCTCCCCAAGTCACCCACCACGTTGCCGTGGTAGAGACGCTGTGCGGCGACCCTTCATCTATTTTAAGGACTAGCTACGTCCGAATTCCCGACCCCTCCAAGCCGGATACCCGCGGAGGGGGAGATATAACTCAAGACCTGAGCTTAGGATCAGGCAACGGGCCAGATTCACTGGACAGCATCCAAGAATCCGAACTTCAGAGTTCGGAAACTCTTCGGCCTCTGAATCTTGGATTGGGTGAGGTTTCAGATTCAACGACACCCGCCCACCCAATCATAAGCGATCTCTCCCAAATCAGGCAGAGGCCCGAGGAAACAGTACATCATTATTGGGCCAGATTCCTCCTGGTTATGAACAAGATAAAGGATTGCCGCGAGGAAGACGCAATCTCAATTTTCTGCAGTAATTGCACGGACAAGGGAATCCTTAACGCCGTAAGTCGTCGTGATATCACACGCTTCACTGACTTGGCGTCCATAGTACAAAAATACTGTGCGATGGAAAGCGCCTGGAAAACCGAAATAAATTTTTGGGATAATCCGGCCTTGAATAGTAATCCCGTCCGAACTAAGAGGGTGCATCATTACAGGACACCCGAGATAAACACCAAAAAGCCAAAACCCTCTACAGGGCATGGAACTGTACTGGAAAGATGGCTTAATGGACCCTATAGAATTCACGGTACAGAGGATGCCACACCAACTCACAGCCTTAGAGCATGTTGGATACTCCGGCAGGTGGCCAAAATCGGCGAGGACCTCTTAATTCCGGAGGCCGCAGAAAGCCAGCCCAAGGACACCAGTACCATTCTCACACTCTTCGAGACTTTCGCATCAAACAATGTGCGAAAAAGAACACTCCGCAGCCTCGCCGAAGTCTATCAAGTTGCAACAATAAATCCATGGAGCGACACTGCCATTACCTTCAACGCAAGTGATGAACCTAGATTCCGAACAGCCCGAGCACTAGCCGCATTGGTCCTCAGTCCCATAGTGGACGGCTTTCGCCTCACCAAGGTGCTCATGGATGGAGGCAGCGGGCTGAACCTCATTTATGAGGAAACCCTTCAAAAAATGGAAATAGACTGGAACCGCGTCGAGCGAAGCAGCACAACCTTTAGAGGAATAATCCCCAGTCGGGAAGCGCGCTGCACAGGAAAAATCACACTAAATGTGGTGTTCGGCACGCCGGATAATTACAGGTCCAAAGAAGTCACATTTCAGGTGGCCCCGTTTAAGAGCGGATATCACGCTTTACTAGGGCGGGAAGCATTCACAATCTTCCAAGCAATACCCCATTACAGGTACATGAAGCTTAAGATGCCCGGGCCGAATGGAATTATCACTCTAGCTAGTGATCCGAACATAGCACTCCGCACCGAAAACAAGATGGACGCATTAGCCCTTGAGGCTCTATCCGAAGCCTTAGCGGCCGAGGAACTGACTGCGCTGCGCTCCACGGTTAACAGGGACGATGTGATACTCGATAAGAGATCCAAATCTACATCCTTCAAGCCAGCTGATGAAATAGTCAAATTCCAGGTCCATCCAACGGACCCCAATAAAACAGCTTCCATCGGGGCACGACAGAACCCTGATGCAGACGCCGCACTGCGAGAGTTCCTACGAGAGAACTGGGACATCTTCGCCTGGCACCCTTCAGACATGCCAGGGATCCCACGCAGGCTGGCCGAACACAGCTTAAATATCCTAAAAGGATTTAAACCTGTCAAACAAGCCCTTCGGCGTTTTTCGGAACCCAAGAGACAGGCTATGGGAGAGGAGCTAGCCAAGCTATTAGAGGCCGAATTCATCAGAGACATAAAACATTCGGACTGGCTAGCAAACCTGGTGATGGTACCAAAGAAGGACAAATCCTGGCGCTTGTGTGTCGATTTTAAAGACCTTAACAAGGCTTGCCCAAAGGATCCCTTCCCCCTCCCCCGTATCGATCAAATTATCGATGCCACCGCAGGACACGATTTGTTGTGTTTCCTCGACGCATACTCCGGTTACCATCAAATCAAGATGGCAGAATCAGACCAAGCTGCAACAGCATTCATCACACCATACGGCCCATTCTGCTTCAACACAATGCCCTTCGGGCTAAAAAACACCGGCGCAACATATCAGCGCATGATCTAGACATGTCTGGCAAACCAGATCGGCAAAACAGTGGAGGCGTATGTGGACGATGTGGTCATCAAATCAAGACATGTTGAATCCCTAGTAAACGACTTGAGGCTTACATTCGATAACCTCTGAAAATATGACATCAAGCTCAACACAGAAAAATGCGTCTTCGGCGTTCCAGCCGGAAAGCTCTTGGGCTTCATTGTATCCGGTAGAGGAATTGAAGCAAACCCAGCCAAGATCCGAGCTTTGTCACAATTGGATGTCCCAAAGGACCTTAAGCAAATGCAAAAATTAACCGGGTGCGTGGCGGCTTTAAGCCGATTCATCTCCCGCTTGGGAGAAAAGGCACTACCCCTTTATCGCCTCCTTCGGCGCACCGAACACTTCGAGTCGACGGATGCCGCCACGGCCGGACTTGATGAAATAAAAGCCATATTGGCAACAAACCCAGTCCTGGCCGCGCCAATCACTGGCGAACCAATGTTATTGTACATTGCAGCAACACACCAAGTTGTCAGCGCAGTGCTCATTGTCGAGCGGGAAACGGACGGACACAAATTCCCCCTTCAAAGGCCGGTCTACTACGTGTCCACTGTCCTCACTCCATGCAAATCACGGTACCCACATTATCAAAAGATTGCATACGCGGTATTCATGGCATCCCGGAAGCTATGACACTACTTTCAAGAGTGTTCCATAACAGTAGCCTCGGAAGTGCCACTAAACGATATTAACAACAACCGCGATGCAATGGGCCGGATTGCAAAATGGGCCATCGAGCTTCTCCCGTTCGATATAACCTATAAGCCACGGCAAGCTATTAAATCGCAAGTTTTGGCCGACTTCGTCGCAGAATGGACGGAGGCCGAGCTCCCTAAAGAGTACGGCACATATTCAAACTGGATTATGCATTTCGACGGCTCCAAAATGTTGGCCGGACTGGGGGCCGGCGTCGTCCTGACGTCCCCCATAGGAGACACAGTCCAATATGTGCTCCAAATCATGTACACAGATTCCAACAATGCAGCCGAATATGAGGCCCTCCTACATGGCCTCCGGATAGCAGTATCCATGGGTATCCAGCGCCTAGAGGTACGCGGGGATTCAAACCTCGCGATATCCCAAATAAATGGAGACTTCGACACCAAGGACCCAAATATGGCAGCTTACCGCGACGCCATCCTAAAAATGTCAGCTCGGTTCGAAGGGCTGGAGTTTCACCATATAGCCCGAGAAAACAATCAAGCGGCGGACGTCCTAGCACGCATCGGAGCAAAACGCGATGCAGTCCCCCCCCCCAACGTCTTTTTGGAAAGATTGTTCAAGCCATCCGTAGCATGGGAGGGGGAACCCGCAAATAATAGTCCGAACCCAGCCGCACCATTCGACGCCGAACAATCTGACACAATCGAAGGCTCTGCCAACGAAATTACACCTTCAGCCCACATAATAATGGCGGTTATCGCCCCATGGACAGAACCATTCCTAGCCTATCTTACTAGGCAGGAACTCCCGGAGGACCAAAACGAGGCCCGCTGCAAAGTGCGGCGATCTAAGGCCTACAGAGTCCATGAGGGAGAACTTTATAAGAAAAGCACTACCGGAGTCCTTCAAAGGTGCATCTCCGAAGAGGAAGGGCGGAACCTCCTGGCTGAAATTCATGCCGGACTAGGTGGTCACCACGCTGCTGCTCAGTCCCTTGTTAGCAAGGCTTTCCGTACAGGCTTTTACTGGCCGACGGCCCGAGCAGACGCTCAGGACTTAGTCCAACGATGCGCTGGTTGCCAACTTTTTGCCAACCAAAGCCATATGCCACCCACCGCACTCCAAACTATACCCATCACCTGGCCTTTTGCGGTCTGGGGGCTTGACATGGTCGGACCCCTTAAAGGTGGAACCCATAGGAAAAAATACTTACTGGTCATGGTGGATAAGTTCACCAAATGGATAGAAGCCAAGCCTGTTAAAACGGCCGAATCCGGACCTGTGATAGACTTCATATCCGGGGTTGTACACCGTTATGGCGTCCCCCACAGCATCATAACCGACAACGGTACAAACTTTACCGCCAACGAGGTAAAACTCTGGTGCAAAAACATGGGCATCAAGCTCGATTATGCTTCCGTCTATCACCCACAAACCAACGGCCAGGTCGAACATGCAAATGGTCTTATCATGAGCGGCATTAAACCCAGACTGGTGCGGTCCTCAAGGAATCTAACACGCACTGGGTAGAGGAGCTCGACTCCGTGCTATGGGGGCTGCGGACCACGCCAAATTGCACCACCGGGTACACACCATTTTTTATGGTGTACAGCGCAGAAGCAGTTCTGCCCTACGACATAATTCATGACTCACCTAGAGTGCGCATGTACGAAGAAAGAGAAGCCGAGCTCGATCGGCAGGACAACTTGGATGCCTTGGAGGAGGAGCGCGATGTGGCAAAAGCCCGTTCCGCATTTTATCAACAGCAGGCCCGAAGATATCAAAGCAGAGAAGTACGGGCCAAAAATTACAATGTTGGCGAACTAGTTCTACGCCTGCCGGATAAGAAAAAGGACAAACTCAAGCCCAAGTGGGAAGGTCCATTTATAATCGACCAAGTCCTGACTGGTGGGGAGTACCGCGTGCGAGATGCGTCAAACAACCGACTCGAGCTGAACCCGTGGAACGCCACCCGTCTTCGAAGATTCTATGCCTAGCGCCGGATTCTGTGTTCGTCTCCTTCCTCTATTCATCCCTTTTTGTATTTTTCTGTCTTACATTTCTCTCCTTCCCATTTTTTTATTTTTTCATAGCCCTTAAAGGCTCATCTAGTGACGCGCCACTCGCGCTCATTAAACCTGGGGGCTTCTTTAACAGAAGCTTATTTATACGGGCTTCACGCCCAACACATGCGTCAAACTTCTGCATGTACCTTTTCTCTTCACCATTATATGCATCGATATGACTTAAGTTTTGGCCAAGCTGGGTTGCCTGGCTCCTGTGCTTACCCCTACGTTCCCGATTGTTCGGCTAGGCGATAAAGGGAGCACCTCTGCGATTGTTACTGCCGGGTCAGCCGGATGTGTACCTCAGACTGGGTGAAGCCGAAAGCTAGCGTTCTTAAGGGAATATTCGGTCGGTGAAATAAAAGATGATCTTTTTACTCATTTTATGCGCCCCCAGATGCCTTTTTTTCTGCGTCTCTTCACGCAGTCCGGACATGCACCTCAGGACATGCCTCCCAGCGAAAGGAACCCTTAACAGAACTATTCTCTCTGGAAGATGTTTCTTACTAACCATGTAATATAACATAACTAGTTGGGCACTTGTCTGATAAAGCACTGATGACCCCTACGCCTGGTCTCCACGCATACCCCGGTTCTTATATAACCGCTAGGGTATTCGGACCCACTCCGGACCGTCAGGTCCCGAAGTTGAAGCGAAAAGGTCGGCAACAACAAACGATCTACAATCCGGCTAGAAGGCATTACACATGTCAATTCAAAATTACACAGTCATTCTGACTGATTGTATTCCTCTTATAGACCATCTAACAGGCTGTCTAATTTACAGTCCTGCTGGGAATACTTCGCGGCCAACTCTACTTGGCCGTATACTAAGCTTACAGGGATCTCCTTCTCATCAGGCCCCACTGGTCCGACCTCGGCCATGTGGTTTGGGTCAGACTTCATAAAACGGGTCTTCACCATGGCCCAGGCCTCCCTAGCGCCTTGTCGGCAGGCCAATATCTTCCACAACCGGAAGCGTCACCGAGCTCCCTTCAGCTTCTCCGCAAGCTCTCCAAGGCCCTCGGGCATGGAGTGGGAAGGCCATAAGGCTTGGGCAATATCCTGCATCGCCTGCCGAATTCGCTCGTGCAGTTGCAAGAGTTCGGGAAGAAGGTCACCCATAGAACCGGGCATCTCCTCTGCAGGACGACCTGTGAGCATACCTACAGACATTACTCTGTTAGTTGACTTCCTCGCCGAACTCTTTTTTTAAAGTTTGTTCAAGCACTTACTAAAAATGCCGCGTCGAAGCCACTGATTCTCCTTCGTGGAGTCCGATAGCTGGCCACGAACATCTTTAAGTTCGACGTCCAGCTTGGTGTTGGCATCCTGAAGATCATTCTTCTCTCGCCTCACCTTTATCGACGTACTCTCACTGGCCTTTAGCCGGCGTAAGAGTTGTTGCTTGTCCGGATCAAGTCCGGCGCCATCTGCAATATGATTTGTCAGATTTGCACCCACACCGCACAATACTAATCTTTTGAAGTGTATCTTACCTGAGGGGGTCTCTTTGGGCTCCCCTGCTGCGGCTAGTGCGGCCTCTAGTTGGGCCTTGCACTTTTCTAGCTCCTGGGACAGTACGGTATTCTTCTCTGTAAGAAGCTGCATATTAAATGATCCTTAAATCAGTTGCTCTAACTTCTTCAAGTCTCGGGGGCTACTGGCATATATATATATATATATATATATATATATATATATATATATATATATATATATATATATATATATATATATATATATATATATATATATATATTTAACCAAAATTTTCGTACCCGTATGTCTTTTACATACTGCTCCGTGGCTCTGGCTAAACCATTTTGAGCGGCACGGAGGTACGCATCTCCCGAATTAAAGGCATCTAAAGCCTCTTGGGAGAAACAATCGTCGCACAGAATTGTCCGGCGATGCCTGTGGTTCATGGCACTCTCCACTTCAGAATTTGTGGCAGACAGCCTGTCCGCATCCTCTGTCGGAGGAGCGTCCGGTGCGCGCCTTGTGCTCGCCTCCGCTTCCTGGCCAGACATTGGAGCCTGGCTGGTGGAGGCGCGATTGGCAACCTCTCCGGATGTAGTCTGGCGAGGTCTCTTCGTTCTGAAGATAGCACGAACGTTAATATGCCCTAACAGAATAACTCCATGGAAACAGAGGGTGCACTATACCTTTGCGCCGGCATCTCAGTCCGGACTTCATTCCTTTTTGCCCCACGGGGCCCTGCGGCCCCTCGTTGGCTAGCCGCCGCAGGTTCGGCCTCCTGCCTCGGAAATCTCCCCTGTAAAACATGGCTGTCGTCAGAAACACCGGGCTACGTGAGGGTGGAATCTCTTTCAAGGGAATAAGACCCCAGTTTCTGTCACCTGGGAGGCCGGGATTAACCCTGGGTAATCCGCCGTAATGGCTACCAAGGTATTGTCCTTGCTTAGCTGATGGAACACCCCGTCGATAAGCTCCACCGATATGTCCGGATCCTCTTCGGAGTCCGGATTGAGGGACCGTTCTGGGTCCTCGGGCTGTGGAGGGCGGCTGCTTATATCCTTTACCTCCTGTCACAGTTCCTGCATTAAAGTCGTTAGACTACCTATCTAACCATGGGAGTATAAAACAAACGGGCAAGCGCAATTGTTCACTTACCCAACTTGGAGGATCATACATACTGAATCCGGCCCGCGGGTTGACACAGAGGAATTCCTCCTTTTCTCCCTCATACAAAGAGGATAAGATCTTTACTAAGGCAGCGGCTGAGGCCGGCCCCTTACGACCGTAACGTGTGGCATCATCCTCCCCGTTGAAATCCCACATGGGGTGGCCTCTATATTGAAGCGGCTGCACCCCCCGCATAATGCATGCGGCCATGACTCCAATCATGGTTAGTCCGGAATGAGCCACCAGTCTTATCCGGCCCATCAGGTAAAGGACGTCTCTGTCGCTTTCTCTTTGAGAGCTCCGCGGATGCCAGCTCAAGCGTTTCTTCAATGGAGCACTGTTGAACTCAGGGAGACCGACCCGAATAGGGTCCGGTAGCGGGACGTCATCTATATAAAACCATTCCGAAGGCCAGTCCTCGGATGCCTTCTTTGGGGTTCCGGATAGGTATCCGGTCCCGGCGATGCGCCATACTTCGGCTCCGCCCACTTGGTATATAGACCCCTCTTGAGAACGGGGCACCAGGCAGAATAACCTCTTCCACAGCGCAAAATGAGCCTCAACGCCTAAAAAAAGCTCGCAAAGGGCGACGAAACCCGCAATATGCAATACGGAGGCGGGCGTGAGATTGTGCAGCTGGAGGCCGTAGAACTCCAGAAGCCCGCGGAGAAATGTATGAATTGGAAATCCCAGTCCCCTTATTAGATAGGGGACGAGGCACACCCGCTCTCCTTTAGAAGGATTGGGGGTGCTCTCCGCTTGTTTGCCGCCATTGTAGGTGGAGAGATCGGCTCGGACCGGGACCATGTATGCCTGAGGGAGAAATTCCTTGGCCTGAAGCGACACTAACTCGCTATGCGGGATGGTGCAACTCTCCCAGTCCCCGGGTTTGGGACCGGAGGGGCGAGGGGAGGAGCTGCGACGGCTGGTCATGTTGGAATGGACCTTTGCTGGAAGCGCTCTGATGATAACTCGCGGAAAGGAGAAGATGTGGTTTGGACCTAAATCCCCATCCCATTAAATAGGCGGCTCGTTTATACGACTAGGGGTGTGGATGTAAAAACGCCCCGGCTTTTCGCATTCGTTTGACACGTGGAAGACGACCATTATTGGGCGTGGAAGCCGAGGAGCACTACATTACAAAAATCAGACATTATTCCTACAGGTACACAAGATTTGGAGAAGAACCCGCCTTGCAATGCCGAACAATCTGCACGCCGGACTTGTCGTCATTGAAGCCTGGTTCGGGGGCTACTGAGGGAGTCCTGGATTAGGGGGTGTTCGGGTAGCCGGACTATACCTTCAGCCGGACTCCAGGACTATGAAGATACAAGATTGAAGACTTCGTCCCGTGTCCGGATGGGACTTTCCTTGGCGTGGAAGGCAAGTTTGGCGATGCGAATATTCAAGATCTCCTACCATTGTAACCGACTCTATGTAACCCTAACCCTATCCGGTGTCTATATAAACCGGAGGGTTGTAGTCCGTAGGCAATCAACTCCATATACAACAATCATACCATAGGCTAGCTTCTAGGGTTTAGCCTCCTTGATCTCGTGGTAGATCTACTCTTGTACTACCCATATCATCAATATTAATCAAGCAGGACGTAGGGTTTTACCTCCATCAAGAGGGCCCGAACCTGGGTAAAACATCGTGTTCCCTGCCTCCTGTTACCATCCGGCCTAGATGCACAGTTCGGGACCCCCTACCCGAGATCCGCCGGTTTTGACACCGACATCAATCATAACCTGGCAGACAATGTTAAACCGGCAGACGTTAAGAAGCCCAGGAAGGGAAGTCAAAATAGTTTAAGTCTTAGTCCGAGATGGACTCCACATATAACCCGCCACTTTAACTTATATAAGGAGGGGCAGGGCTCCCCAAAGAGGGACGGGTAAGAAAAAACAATCTTAGGGCTAGACACAAAGAGGAGAGCCGGTTTACGATGACTCCCTCATGATGATAATGAGATCTAGCCTCAAACAGCATGTAGGGTTGTTACTGGATGATGTTTCTCGGGGCCCGAAGCTGTCTAAATCCCTGTCTTGTGTTGCGTCTCTCGATTTCGCTCAACCCCTCTCAAGCTACCACATAGATGCATTGGCCTCTCGACTAAGTCCTGACACTAAGGACATCTGCCATGACAATTCCACGACAGCTGCCGTTTTCCGCCCTTCTCCCGAATAAATGTGTACTTTATCAGAGATTAAAATAAAATAAGAGTACAAACGCTCCATCATGTGGTTCTAGTAGTAGTACTCCTCATACTACTAAGGCCCTGTTTGGTTCATAAGTCCTAAGACTTTTTCTAGTCCCAACTAAAAAGTCCCTAGTCCCTAAAATGTCCCTCCCTGTTTGTTTCCAGGGACTAAAAAGTCCCTAGTCCCTCCCTAGAGGTTATCAAATGACATGTAAAATACCATGTTACCCCTAGTATATAGAAAAATAACAACCAAACAACAGCATGGGGCGGCGGGGCAATGGGTGAAGGGAGGGGCATTGTTGGAAAAGTCCCAAAAAAGACTCTCCTTGAGAGTCTTCTTCATTTAGTCCCAAAAAGCAACTTTTAGTCCCTAGTAGTCCCTCCCTTTTGGTTAAAAAGTCTCTAAGAGGGACTTTTTCTAGTCCCTACACCAAAAAGTCCCTGGAAACAAACACCCCCTAAACCTTGCGCTTGGCTCATCACCTCTTCGTGAAGTCGAACAATGATAGTACTCCACATGTTGGGTACTATAGTGTATGCCTCTGGCAATCTGACACCGAATGAACTGATGCATGTCCATCACCTGGGTGATGGTAGGTTGCATTAGTCAAAAGGCGTAAGCGAGCTTCACCTTGTCCTGCAAGCTTCTCCTCGTTCTGCGAGTTGATGGGACACACCAAAAAGTAGTGCTAGCCCATTCTCCCTCCTTTCCGGTTAATATGGCTTAATCTATTTTGCAGGTAAATGAGAGAGCTTTATTCATATATAAGCATTCTTAGGGCGATCAGCCAAGAGACTGGTCACTAGGAAGCGAGGTGTTTCATCAAGCCAGCTCTCGGCCACATTCAAAGTGCAGCAAGCACGGTTCGCACAAAGATGCATCGCAAGGTTTGCTGACATGTTTACATGCTGAATAACAAAAAAGAGGAAATATTACCACACGCTCCTATTTGTAACAGGATATGAGCCAGAATTAAGCGATAATTGTGGCGGGTGTTCCATGCAATCAACTTCCATATTATCACATGAGAGAACCCTTGAAGAGAACCAAATGTGTTGAAGATTGCTTTATCACATTTTTAAAATATAATAAGAGTGCAGACGCTCCTCCATCCGGTTCCTAGTATTATAGTACATACCTCTATAGTAGTAGTGCTGGTACTCTTTGTGATTGGTTGTTCGCCTCTTCGGGAAGTCAAACAATAATAGTACTAGTATAGTGTATGCTTCTGGCAATCTGACACCGAATTAACTATTGCACGTCCACCGCCTGAGCGAGGGAGATCTTGCATTAGTCAAAAGTTTCTCCTTGTTGTTCATGCACACATTCCCGATATTAATACGTTGGTAAAGACAATTTTCTTGAGGAAAACAAGCCCATGAATTGAGTACAAAGGGGACCAATAAGCCAAGACGGAGGGAGTACCAGTAGTGAACCGAAAGGAGGGAGTAGGTACTAGTAGTATAGTACTACGTAACAACATGCAGCAACAAAATTCCTCTATGTGCATCCTGTCTATGTGTCATGCAAGAAAATAGAGATAAGTACAAGTGAGACTCAGGAACGGTCATACACGTAGGGGGAGTATGTGTAGGGGCCACTAAGGAGCAGTCAAATCACACAATAAGTTAGTCGGAAGAAGCAACCATCATTTCACTCTTCAATGACACGTATGCAATATAAAATGGTTGATACGAAGAGAAAAATAAAACCATTATATATACACTAGCAGGAGCCTAAGCTACAAGCCTACTTGCTTGGGTTCCTCTCTTCACAAGCATAGAACGATGGTGGCCACATCGCTGGTCACATATCCGGCCCGATCTCGCTGCTGGGGGAAGGGAACAATGTTCTACGTAGACGCGGTCGACATCGGCGAGGGAGAAAACCCACGGTTGGTGCGTCCCAATCGGGGGTCCCCGCGGTATGGGCTGATGCCGCCTCCCAACCGCCCTTCTAGCTACAGCCCGACGTCCCAGGTAGTACATCTTCCTTTTGGAGCCGGCTTGCTCCACTGCCGCAGCTCCCCACGTAGCTCCATCTCCATGTCGATCTTTCTCTACTTCTACTAGCTTCTATTTGTGATGAGTTTATGTCTCATGAACTAGTGCCAGTACTATTATTCTAATCACACTTCTTCAATATCTTTGCCATCAGGGATGCTCAAGTCGATTTTAGTGGAACTGCACAAAAGCATCGTATGATTCGACAGGTTCTACCTAGCCAGGAAATTAAATCCTATTTAGGTTTTAGGGTTTAAGTCGTAGTGACCCCATCAGTAGTTTTTCTTTTGTACACGCTCTCACAACTTGTCTTTAGTTGTGAAGTAAATATTGGCTATGATCTGTGAATCATTGAGATGGATCAGCATGCGTGTTAGTTTTCCTTTGTATTTGATGGAATGTTGTAACGGGGCAACCTTGGAGTAGGAATGAAAATGGAGTGGAAAGTTTCCATTTTTCCAGCCAAAAAATGGAAACGGAGAGAAACCAATGTTTCATTTCGTTGGATCGCGCCATCGAGCAAAACCAACATTTAAATCACGCCTGTCGCGTTCGTGTCTCACCCTCCTCCACGGCTCCACCCCACACGGTCACTTGGCATGCCACTCACCGCAAACTGAGTATACGATAACTTTCCCACCTGCTTGTCGATGGATCGCGCCATGGAGTACTAGCACTACTAGAAGAGATTAACGAGTTGGGGGAGGACAGCTAGCTGTAGCACGGACTCCCAAGAACTTTTTACATGCATGTTGTGGCCTGCTATTGCGACCTTTGAACATGGAGCAGTCGCGTGCACCAAGAAGCAGCACGGGCAACGCTCTCTCGGCCGGCACGCCGCTTCAATGCCGGCGCCATTGATAGGTCACGTCCGCTCTGGCCGGGCATGAATGCGACACTGACCGTTTCGGGCGGGAAGCATGCGCGGGTGGTGAAGAGGGTTCGGGTTTGTCAGGAGTGGGCGTGGCAGCGGTCCGGACGCCCGCAAACAAGAGATGATGTACGTTAATATTGCTGCATATATAATTAACAATGTAAATAATGTGCCAGTTGGACAAATATGATTGGAGATGGAGATGGAGATGGAATTTTACGTAAACATGGATATGCATGTCTATGTCTGTGTGTGTGCGCGCGATGACTCTCGTGACCTGGAAACGGGGGCGTGTTTTTTTGATCGAGTTTTCTTTCTTGGTAGTTTAAAAAATTGTGTGCCACTTTCGTTTCTTTTTTCCGGGAACGTGCGTATTCTATTTAAAACCACTGCTATGGAGAGATTTTTTTACTCCATTGTATATATAGCCTCTTGTTTGATAGGGTTTCTCGCGTCTCGCTCTCTCACCCTCTCCATATTAAAACAAGATGACAGTGTCCACTCTAGCTCTCTCCTCACCGGTGGTCACAGATCCGGCCGAATCCCGTCCGCTGTGGGAGGTCAGGAGGTGCAACGTTGATGTTGTCGCTGCCGGCGATGGAGGAAGCCGATGTGCACCGTCCTCTCGGAGCCGGCGCTGGTGCGAACGAAGGTCCTCCGCGCCCTTGTTCACTGCCGTCGTGTGAGCAGATCCCGCCCGCCCGCCTAAGCGACATCTCGCCAACCTGAGGTATAACTTCTTGTACTGGTCCAGCTCCCCAGGTCGCTGCATGCGGGTTTTCTTCTATGCGACTACTCCCCAGCTCCCCATGTATAGTAGCCAGGGTTCGTCGGCTGGTCCAACGTCACCTACTATTATAGAGGAAATGCCACTCGAAAAGTTGTCCTGATTTATGCCTCGGTGGAGGTATACATGTTGTTTCGACAAAAAGTACATGGTGGTTGTGCGGTCATTGTCCATATGCTCCTATTGCTGCTGCTAATCTAATACTATCACTGGTTAAATGAAGAAATGCTTTTTTTCTCGGATATCCTGGTTTAGAGCATCTCCAATAGCTTGTCTATATGGATGTCTATACTCGTTTTCCATGACGTGAGCCCAAAACAGGCGCCCAACAGCTTGTCTATATGGTCGTCCAAATATACACATCCTCTAAATGTCGTTGTTAATCTTGTACCACTGCCAAAACAAAGTAACAACACTATATCCCTTTTTATATTTTTGCAAACAACGATGCATATCTCCATACCCGGGCATGTCTTCCTCAATTTTAGTGGAACTGCACAAAATTGGATGGCCATTGTTGTTCCGCCTCACTGTCCTCTGCCACGTGGTTCTTCCTTCCTCGCCCTGTTCAAGAATTCATCCGATTAACCAGTTAACTTGCCGATTAATCCCTACTCATAGGGTCACCGAGTAGCCGATAAACTGATAAATCGTCCGATTAATTGATTAAATGGCCGATTAATTTGCCGATTAGCCTATTAATCCCCTACTCGCCAGCCAACCGAGCAGTTACCAATTAACGATTTCCTCAACAATGTTCCTTGAGCTTGATTAATGAGAAGAAACAGACCATAGTGAGGATTTGTCGAAATTCATAGGTGCCTCACCCAAACTTGATGCCAAATGGATGATACGTCACCACGATGACCTATCGATGCTCATGGTTGCGTCGGCTGGTGAAGTTGATCGATTTTCCATGAAAAACAAGCTGTCTTCCATCAGTGCTCTTTGCTTGTGACCCACAAAGATGATATCCTTTATCAGTTCACCTTGGTTGTGTTGGAGACGCAGTCGTCTTTCACGTTGGTGCAATTTTATCACACAATTGGCTATGAACCAAATGTTTCCTCGAAGAAGGATTGACATTGGTACTAAGAGCATATGTTTTGTATTGATTTCTAAGCCTTCTCACAACTTTATCTTTAGCTCCCCTGTAATTTTATTTGTCCAGCTATTAACTATGATTAAAAAATGGTGTGGACTAAAAACACGGATGGACGTAGTAGCCCTCCATTTTTATTTACTCTGTATATTAGATTTGACTGAAGTCAAACTTTGTAAAGTTTGACCAAGTTTAGGCCAAACACAACAAACCATAATTATTGAGAGAGGGCAAACTGTACATACTCTTAAACCTTCCCGATAATTGAAATTAAAATTCTTTATTTGTACACACTATTACACGTTTCCGATAATTTGGCGCATGTGTGGTTGTTCACTTAGACTAGTCACAGTGGGGGGTAACTTAGAGTAGTAACATGCATATGTTACTAGTCTATGTTACTACCTTCACAGTGGGTAGTAACATATGTTTTGTGTCATGCATCACTTCATTTATTAGGTTGAAGACTCATCTTTTCTTGATATATGTGATGTTACAGTAACTAGCTATGTTACCACATGCCTCTCTTTCTTCATTAATTACATGCGACATCATCTATTTTGCCTAGATAAATGTGATGTTACCACCTATGTTACTCCCACTATGGGTAGTCTTAAGGGAGGGTAGTGTACCGCACGTGAAGGATAGGAAGTGCGACCAGGACACGTGGATCGTTAGTTCATTGAAAGTACTTAGTTTTCTTCACTGGTACGTTAAATAAAGAGTTTTGTTTCGTACTTACACAATTTAAAACGATTGTTATGGAGAGAATAAGAAAACCACTCCGCTATATATTAGTATTATACACGAGTACTATATGGACGCAGCTTCATTGACTTAGTGCACCTGCCTTTGGGTGTATGACAGGTGGGCCCAAAATGTGGCAGGCCCACCTGTCATACAGCCAAAGGCAGGTGCAGTTAAGGCACCGGAGCTTAACCCGTAATACAGTATATATGTAGTACACTATATAAGCTGGAGCCACAGTGCTTGTTCGCTAGGGTTTGCACTCTCCACACTCTCGCCGCACTACATATATATACACACTAGAGGCTCAATGTTCCTTTGCTAGGGTTTGCTATATTCACAGTCTCTCACCCTCTTCACCAGATCTAAACAAGACTGCGTTGCGGCCTCTGTCTCTCTCTCCCCCCTCACAGCTAGTGAAGGAGGCGTCTGGATCCCGTCACACCGGGAAGGGGCAGAGGTGCTGCGTTCACTCTATCACCTTCAGCAAGGAAGGCAATCCACTGCCAGCCGCGCTGTTCTCTTTCACCCAGCGCCTATGCGGGAGGGCCACCGACCCTTTCTTCCTCACTCCGTATGTAGTGTGGGCAGATCCGGCCTCCCGTCGCACGCCTTGCCACATCCCAACGACCCTAAGGTATAAGTTTCTTTGAAACCGTCATTGCTCTAGCTGCATGCGGATCTTTTTCGATTCTGTAGTCGAATCTAGGTCTTGGTTCAAAGAGGAAAGAAGGGTGCGGTGGCGTGGAGCATGAATCTAGGACGTGGTTCAATGAGGAAAGGAGGGAGGGAAAGTAGTATAGACTGGCTATTCAGCCCCTTTGTTGGTCGAAAAGGGAAAAGGGGGGTAACCCAGTACACACATCTGTAAGGAACCGATCTCTTTGTTGAAAAGGGAAAGAAACTGGGGGGTCTGGTAGTTTGTGCAGGACTAGATTTGTTGCCCTCACATAGGAAAAAGGTTCAAAGAGAACAAATATGGGACCAACGCAGATATGCTGCTTGGCTACATACTCTGCATCACCCATTTATATGTGTGGACGCACATGGTGTTGGCATGTCCCATGTCCCATACAACTATTTTGCTGTTGTTAATCTAAGAATTCTGCTAGAAAATTGAAGCAATGCCACTGTTAAAAGTAAATTACATTCTTAAGGAATGTTGTTTTAAGAGAATGTCTTTGTTAATATGAATCAACGCAACAGTTTTAGAAATGCTACTGTCCTACTTTGTTTTCCATCAAGATAAGTTAGATGCTTCTTTTTGTAGCCGTTTGTTTCATCCTCCTTTATTGGCCAGTAATTGTTTCATTTTTTGCCTTTGTTAAAATAGGGATATCTATTCAACTTGTTGCTATAGCAAACTTAAACGTCACACCAGCGACTTTGCTTGATTTCAGTGCAACTGCACAAAACGAGATTGGATTTCCTATTCGTGTTGGCAGATTCGTAGGTGATCTTGTGTGCGTCATGACAGCTTGTTACTTGCCTTCATCCACATGATCGTGCAATGTGTTTTGAGATGTTGTGCTACTTGTATTGGTACTGTTTTAAATAAATGTTGAATTGAAGCTATTGTATTGCTCTCTTTTCCCATTAAGTAGTGAACAAAAATGGTACCAACCCAGACATGATGCTTGTTGCTTTGTTACAACAAACTCTACATCACCCCCTTTATAAGTAGATGGAAGCACATGGTGTTGTTGCACCCACTCTCCCCTGGAACTATTTATGCTTTTTCTTAATCTAATGCCGCTGGTAAAATTAAGCAATGCCACTCTCAGAATTAACTACTAAACTATTTTAGGAGAATTTCTCTATTAATATGAATCAATGCAACTGTTTTAGAAATGCTACTGTCCTATACTTTGTTTTCCATCAAGATGAGGTAGATGCTTCTTTTTGTGGCCGCATGTTTCATCCTCCTTTATTGGCCAGTAATTGTTTCCTTTTTTGCCTCTGTTAAAACAGGGATATCTATTCAACTTGTTGCTATAGCAAACTTAAATGTCACACAGGCGACTTTGCTTGATTTCAGTGCAATTGCACAAAACGAGAGTGGATTTCCTATTCGTGTTGGCAGATTCGTATTTTATCTTTGCCGTCTCATGAAAGGTCAGTACATGCTTTCATCCACATGATGTTGCAGTGTGCTTTGAGATGTTGTGCTACTTGTATTGGTACTGTTTTGGATAAATGTTGAATTCAAGCTATTGAACTGCTGTTTTTTACCATTAAGTGGGCAAAAATTGTTCCAACCCAGACATGATGCTTGTTGCTTTGTTACAACAAACTCTGCATCACCCCCTTTATAAGTAGATGGAAGCACATGGTGTTGTTGCGCCCACTCTCCCCTGGAACTATTTATGCTTTTTCTTAATCTAATGCCGCTGGTAAAACTAAGTAATGCCACTCTCAGAATTAACTACTGAACTGTTTTAAGAGAATTTCTCTGTTAATATGAATCAATGCAACCGTTTTAGAAATGCTATTGTCCTATACTTTGTTTTCCATCAAGATAAGGTAGATGCTTCTTTTTGTAGCCGCATGTTTCATCCTCCTTTAAAGGCTAGTAATTGTTTCCCTTTTTGCCACTTAAAACAGGGATATCTATTCAAGTTGTTGCTATAGCAAACTTAAATGTCACACCAGCAACTTGCTTGATTTCAGTGCAACTGCACAAAACGAGATTGCATTTCCTATTTGTGTTGGTAGATTCGTATTTTATGTTGGTCGTCTCATGAAAGGTCAGTACAGACCTTCATCCACATGATTGTGCAGTGTGCTTTGAGATGTTGTGCTACTTGTATTGGTACTGTTTTAAATAAATGATGAATTGAAGCTATTGTATTGCTCTCTTTTCCCATTAAGTAGTGAAGAAAAATGGGACCAACCCAGACATGATGCGTGTTGCTTTGATACAACAAACTCTGCATCACCCCCTTTATAAGTAGATGGAAGCACATGTTGGTGTTGCGCCCACTCTCCCCTGGAACTGTTTATGTTTTTTGTTAATCTAATACTGCTGGTAAAATTAAGCAATGCCACTCTCAGAATTAACTACTGAATCTTAGTTCAAAACTGCAACACTTGTTAGGGATTGGCGGGATTACCATTTTTGTGGCCGCATGTTTCATCCTCCTTTATTGGCCAGTAATTGATTCCTTTTTTTCCTTTGTTAAAATAGGGATATTTATTCAACTTGTTGCTATTGCGACATTTTGCTTCGCTTAATTTTGGTGGAACTGCACAAAAGGAGACCAGATTTCCATATATGTGTTGAGATCTCTTTTAGGTCTTCCTCACGAGTTGTTTCAAATCTTGGTCTTGAAAGGTCAGTACCGACTTTCCTCAGAATTAACTACTGAATCTTAGTTCAAAACTGCAACACTTGTTAGGGATAGGTGGGAGTACCATTTTTGTTAGGGATCGGCCGGAGTACATGTTTAAGAAATGTATTGTTCAGATAATGTCTCTATTATTATATATCAGTTACAGTGTTTTACAAATGGCATTATCCTGCTTTGTAGTTCTTTCTACATGTTTAACCAAGGTATTGTTAAGATAATGTCTCTGTTAAAATGAATCAGTCACGTTGTTTTAGGAATGGTAGTTTTCTGCTTTGTCGTTCTTTATACATGTTGAAAGAAGGCATTGTTAAGATAATGTCTTAGTTAATATGAATGAATCACACTGGTTGAGAATTGCTACTCTCCTGCTTTGTTTCCCATTAAGATAAGGTAGATCAGTAGATGTTTTTCTTCTGGGAGTATAAGTCATCAACCGTTATTTCTCAGTAATTGTTTCCCTTATACCTATTGTTGCTTACAGGGATATCAAAATTAAAGCACGGTTTTATTCTGACTTTGATTTTAGTTGAACTGCACAAAAGGAGCCAATGTGTCTAAGGCAAACTGCTGCATTAGTGGGTCCAGTTGGTCTTACCACTTGGCAGAAAGAAGCAGTCACTGTTTGCGCTACATTACACAAGGAATGATCGAGAAGCTTTACAGAGTATTACTAGATGCTAGTGACATGACTAGTCTGCAAAGAGCATAGGAAACTCTACAACATGTGGAGTGCACTGGGAAAAAAGTGCCCAAACAAGTACAAGAAGCCATGACAGGACTCCAAATCTGTCAATGTCATTATAAGCACCAATGATGGGGCATCTGGGTATGGTAATCTGTTACCGTACTTTCAGTTTATTAGTCCACCGATTGGTCGGTTGACACTGGGGCCAATATTCATGTGTGTGCTGATGTGTCTTTGTTTTCGTACAGCATATAAATACAAAATCCATAGGGATGCTCAGCTTGGTTTTAGTGGAACTACACAAAATGTTCAGATGGTTTGCGTCCTCCATAATACTTCATCATGCACAATACATTGAATGGTTCTCTAATCATTCGTCGTCACCTTGAGCCACCGGACTATATGTTTGAATGGAGCTGCCAGTGTCGGCCATTAAGAAGGGTAAGAATAAAGACAAAAGGAGAGATGGCTGCTTTACTTGTGGTTCGGAGGAACACTGGGCAAACAAGTGCCCAAACAAGTACCAAAAAGCCAGGACAGGACTCCAAGTCTGTCAATGTCACTCTAAGCAACAATGATGGGGCATCTGGGTATGGTAATCTATTTACCGTACTTTCAGTCTGTTAGTCCACCGATTGGTGGGTTGACACTGGGGACAATATTCATGTGTGTGCTAATGTGTCTTTGTTTTCTGGTGGCATATAAATACGAAATCCACAAGGATGTTCAGCTTGATTTTAGTGGAAATGCACAAAATGTTTAGATGGTTCGTGTCCTCCATAATACTTCATCATGCACAATACATCGAATGGTTCTCTAATCATTCGTCGTCACCTTGAGCCACCAGACTATCACATGACAAACCCTGCCCGTTCCACAATCATAGGCATTACATATTTTGAATGGGAAAAGCTTGTCAAAGTTTAATCATTGATGTTAGCAAGAAGACATTAGTTTAATATATTGGAATTGGAAAACCATGTCATTTTTTGCTCATTGATGTTAGCCAGAAGACATGCATTTGATATTTTTTGAGTCGGGCGCCCTTTGCTGTGAGCAATGTCGATCATTTTTTCCTATTCCTGTCTTTAGTTCAGAAGTAAATATTTACTCTGCTGAGATGCATAGTCACATGAATGTTGACTTATCTAAGGTATTTTAAGAGTTTGTTCTGAATGTTTTCTATGTAATGCCAGGCCTTGTGAGTTTGATTGCAAACTTGAGCTTGGAATGTTGTGGCATGCGGCATCACGAGCTGTTCACCGTGCCTCCTGAGAATAATGCTTCATATTGTTTTGCATGTTGATCTAATGCCCGTGACTTGCATGTTAAGAAGATCATCCTCTTCTGTTGTTTCTGTGCTTAAGAAGTTCATTGTCTTGTGTTTCATTCATAGCCTATACGACAACTCAGGTAGGTTAGAGATGAAACCATATGATCTTCCGACCAACTCATCATCTTAGGCCATGATTGGATCGTCGTTTTCCAACCAAAACCGCTTGTAAAACTGACGCTTGTAAATGAAAGCAGATGGTCTCGGGAGAAGCGCTTGGTTGGTTGATTTCGACTAGTAAAATATACACTGGTCTCTCAAATTACACGCGTAACCCGCCGGTTTTACTTATAGACCTCGGGCCCTCGGTTTCATTACACCTGTATTTCACGCATTGTTTCCGATGACGAGTAAATTACACTTGTATCTTAATATAGGTGTGAAATAAACCAGAGCTCCAAGCGCGGCCTTACCGTTTCATGCCGTCTTAGTCTCTCGAAGGTGCTCATAGGTGTTTGATGATCCTGGCTTCCTGAATGAGCAGCGGACGTTGTATCAGACCATCCGTAGGGCCCGTGAGGCCATCTCCATCGTCCTTCGAGTTGTTGCACTCACCGTGGCGTCGAGCATTGTCAACATGGTCAACGAACATGAGGATTCAGGACATGACTTTATTTTGACTGGATGACAGTAGGGACCCACTAGGGCCATAACCGTACGTACGCAAGTGCCTCCTTATTATGTACAACTGTAAGTGCATCTAGTGCCACCCCTAGTTGGTTTTGGAGTATTGACGACAAACCTAGTTGAGGGACTAATGTGTTTGTGAGAATTGCAGGATAACACAGGTAGAAGTCCCTCATTGATTCGGTTTTACTACCAGAGATGACCCCTAAAAATGTATGAAGACATTGAAGTCAAAGGTGGTATATGAAGATATTCACATTGAAGACTATGACAAAAGAAGACACGTTATGAAGCCTATGGAGCTCGAAGACTTAGATCTTTCATAGTTCTTTTTCTTTTGTGTTGAGTCATAGGAACCACCGTACTATTAAGTGGGGTCCAGGAGAACCAGTCAGAATGACTGAAGTGATGCCTAAACCAAAAACCTATGTCTTCGAGTGAAGACAATGAGAGCGAATCTTGTCCAGAGCCGGACAAGTCAGCTTTGCTTGTAGCCCAAGTAAAGTTGCCATGTGAGTTTGAAATCTGACCGTTGGGACACGTGTCAGTTCCTTAGTGACCCAGGGTCATTTCGGACAAATCAGGTCGGGTTGCCAAGTGGCTATAAATAGCCCACCCCCTACAACCATAAACGGTTGGCTGCTCAGATTGAGAGTACGACTTTTGTCGTTTGAGAGCAACCCACCTCGAAGCCTTTGAGAGAGAGAATTCCTTGCGAGGATAAATCCCTAACCACCCAGAGCTAGAGAACATTGGGCATCACTTAAGTCTTCTTGTCTGTGTGATCTGAAGACTTATTACACTTGAGGACTGTGCATCCCCAGACGGTTAGGCGTCGCGTTCAGAGCATCCAAGAGACATTGTGGATTGCCAGTGAACGAAGTCTGTGAAGGTTTGGGAGTCTACCTTGAAGACTTACCAGAGTGATTGGGAGAGGACTATGTGACCTTAGCTCAAGGAGAATACGGTGAGGACTTGGTGTCCTGAGCTGCGTGTTCAGGACTGGGTGTCCGGGACTGTGTGTCCTAAGTTTTAAATACCTAGCTGCTCCAACCAGACGTACAGTTGTCACAGCAACTGGAACTGGTCCAACACATCATTGTCTTCAACGAGTCACTGGTTTCATCTTCACTTCCTTTTACTTACTGATCACTCATTGTGAAGTCATTGCGTGTATGTTCTATCTGTTGTCTTCACAACGTGAGTGTATGATCTGTTTGGCTTCATAGTATCTTCCTACCTGATCCTTATTACACTACAGCTATTTGTCACTGTGCTTTCACTCTGTTGATACTTGACCATAGCTTGCCTAGTGTAGTCTAACTTCCGCTGCATAGTAATAGGCATATCTCTACTGTTTGTCTTCATAACTTCCACGTTTTGAAGACTTTCATAAAAATCGCCTATTCACCCCCCCTCTAGTCGATATAACGCACTTTCAATTGGTATCAGAACAAGGTGCTTCCTTGTTATGTGTGATTCGGTTTAACCACCTGGAGTTTTATCTATGTCGACTGCAGGGATAATTAAAGTCTCCACTGTGTGCCCCGTCTTCGATGGAACTGAATATCCCTACTGGAAGAATAAGATGCGCATGCATCTTGAAGCCATTGACGTCGACCTATGGTATGTCGTCCAGAACGGTGTTCCCAAGGCTGGAGAAGGTGTCACTGCTGTTGATGTCAAGAAATTCGTTCAAATGGACTCTACTGCCAAGAATATCATCTGTGGACATCTGACCAAAGGACAGTATGGCTGTGTGAGTGCTTTGAAGACATCCAAGCTGGTCTGGGACTGGCTCTCCAAGGTCAATGAAGGCATCTCAACCCAGAGAGATCAGAGAATCAGTGTCCTTCGCAACCTCTTCAACCGCTTCAAGCGAAATGACAATGAGAATGTCCAGCACACATTTGATCGACTCACTGACATCACAAATGAGCTTCAAGCCCTCGGCGCTACTGAGATCACCAAACATGAAGTCGTCAAGACGCTGCTGAGATCACTTGATAGTTCGTTTGACATCCTAGCCCTGATGATTCAAGAACGTCCTGATTTCAAGACACTCGATCCATCTGACATACTTGAGAGGCTCAACACACATGAGTTTCAGCTTTCTAAGAAAAGAGATATCTACGGTCCAAACTATGGGCGAACTCGTGCCTTGAAGGCAAAAGCTGTTTCCTCATCTGAAGAAGAATCTGACAGCAGTTCTGATGATCCTGAAGACATTGGAAGGGAACTTGCAATGCTAGTGAAGAAGTTCCAAAAATTCACCAAGAATAAAGGCTTCAGAAAGTCTTCATGATCAAGCTCAAGGAATGATGAAGCTTCTGCTCATGTCTACAAGAAGACAACATGCCACAAGTGCAAGAAAACTGGACACTTCATCTCTGAGTGTCCACAGTGGGACAATGAGAACAGAAAGAAGAAGAAGAGCAAGGAATATGACTCAGACGACGAGAAGAAGAAGAAATACACAAAGTCTTCTTCCAAGTCTTCCTCAAAGTCTTCATCACACAAGAAGAGCTCATCTGGCAAGGCACGTGCATTTGTTGACAAGGAAATGGATTCATAGGAGGAGTCCGCTTCTAAGGAGGCAGAGGTGGAGTCTGAGGAGGAGTCTGATTCTGGCATTGCAAGTCTGGCTACAGCATACGTCGCCAAGTCCATCTTCAACACTGAAGACAATGATTTCATCACCGACACCGATGCAAATGACAAGGACTACTCCACTCCTACCTACTGCTTCATGGCACGCGGTGCCAAGGTAAACAAACGCACTACTCACTATCAAACATCTAGTGACGATGACTCTGATTGTGATTCAAAACCCAGTTACAAAACACTTGCTAAAATTGCAACTGAACAACAGAAAGCCATGGAACATATTCAAAAACTGTTAGACAGAAGCGATGATCTGTTGGGTGCTGAAATGACTCGATCTGAATCCTTAATTGAAGACATAAAAAATCTTCATGTTAAGTATCAGGAACTTGAAGATCGTCATGATACTCTCTCAACAACTCATGAAAAGCTTTCCTATGATTATCTTCAAAGGAAGCAAGAACTTGAGAAATTGAGAGCGGCTCATGAAGATCTTAAAAAGGAAAACGAGTCACTTCGCGCTGAACAGATCAGTTCCGCTCAGGAAGGATTTGAACCACCATGTCTTAAATGCATTGAGCGTGATAATGCTACTTCTGTTGTTGAATGTTCCACTGCTACTGCTGTTGCAATATCTTCAACTGTTGATGTGGTAACTAACCCCTCTGCTGAGGATACCACTGCTATTGCTGATGAGAATGCTAGGTTGAAGACATTGCTTGAAGTAGGGATGTACAAAAGTCTTAAAGGACATCAGACATTATGTGATGTCCTCAAGAAGCAGATTCTAAACCGAAACCCTAGGAAAGAGGGTGTTGGGTTCATAAGGAAAATAAATGCAGATGGCTCTTACTGGAAACCTGAGCAGTACCCCAAAACCAAGTGGGTTGCTGCAAAGGAACCTTCAGCGGATCCATCCAGTTTATCTGGCTTCACTTGTGCTAACCCCATTATCATTGATGAATCCTTTGATGCAAACTATATACTGTTTAAGAATCAGAATGGTGAAGTGTTTGCCAGGTACATTGGTACTAACTGCAGGAATGGACCGCCTATGAAGAAGATCTGGGTTCCGAAAAAGTGTTTGGAAAATCTTCCTGTGAATGTCTTCATGACACCTCACATGAAGAAGACAAACCTCAGACCAAAGGCTTCATATGGTCTAAAGGCTTCATACAGACAGAGGACTCACCCGAGTCGCACTAACGCAAATGTTTTGCAGGGAAACCATACTCAGGCATATGAATATGAGAGCAGTTCATCAAACCGTCATGTTCATATGACCAAAAACTATTCTGCCTATTCTTATGAGTACTATTGTCCGCCTGCTAGACTGTTTGCTAGGGCTCCAAAACCAAAATTCTCAGATGCTGCACTTAGACTTATTGCTTCTAAGCCACCCTTGAAGATGTGGGTGGTTAAGAAAGCTTAACTCTCTTTTGCAGGGAAAGGTCTCCAGCAGAAAACCAAAATCTTCTGACGCTATTGCTGGGGACCTTAAAAATCTTGTAGGGCGCAAGATAAAATGCCCGAATGGCATCATTATGTACTTCGTTCCTGAATCGCATGCTACTCTCCCTATTAGTCCTAATCTGGATCTAAGTTTTCATAACCCACTGGTTCATCAAATGTTTTTGCTTCACAATTCTCTTCGTGAAGCCTATCCCCCTAACTGCACTGTAGGGTACGACACCGGCGTCTTCAAAGTCTTTAGAATGGATTATTGATAGTGGGTGTACAAATCACATGACTGGCAAAAGAAGCCTCCTTATGGACTCAACCTTACGTCCATCCGACAAGAGCCACATCACATTTGCTGACACTGGTAAAAGTAAGGTATTGGGTCTAGGTAGAGTTGCAATCTCAAAGGATCAACACATGGACAAAGTCATGCTTGTTGAATCCCTTGGTTTCAACTTAATGTCTGTTTCAATGCTTTGCGATTTGAACATGGTCGTAATATTTGGAAAATATCGTTGCCTGGTACTAATGGAATCTTACAAGTCTCTAGTGTTTGAAGGGTATCGGAAAGATGATTTGTATGTGGTAGATTTCTCAGCAGGGCCACAACTTGCAGTATGTCTTCCTGCAAAAGCTTCAGAATGCTGGCTTTGGCATCGGAGGCTTGGGCATGTTGGCATGAGGAACCTCCACACCCTTGCGAAGAAGAAGCATGTCATAGGCATCGAGGGCGTCAAGTTCAAGAAAGATCACTTATGCGGTGCCTGTGAAGCAGGGAAGATGACAAGGACAAAACATCCCTCGAAGACAATCATGACCACTACTCGACCCTTCGAACTGCTTCACATGGATCTTTTTGGTCCCACTCACTACTCAACTTTTACTACTACTGCTTGCCTCTATGGCTTTGTCATTGTTGATGATTACTCTAGATATACTTGGGTGCACATAATCCTTTACAAGACTGAAGTGCAGGATGTCTTCAGACGCTTCGCCAATCATGCTATGAACAATTTTGGCGCCAAGATAAAGCACATCAGAAGTGACAATGGCACTGAATTCAAGAACACTGGCCTTGATACATATCTTGATACCTTGGGCATCACACATGAATTCTCAGCCCCGTACACGCCACAGCAGAATGGCGTCGTCGAACGCAAGAACAGAACACTCATTGAGATGGCCAGAACGATGCTAGATGAATACAAGACTCCAAGAAAATTCTGGACTGAAGCCATTGATACTGCATGTCATACAATCCATCGTGTTTATCTTCACAAGCTACTGAACAAGACATCTTATGAGCTCCTTACTGGCAAAAAGCCAAATGTCAGTTACTTCAGAGTATTTGGCGCAAGGTGCTGGATCAAGGACCCACATCACACCTCAAAATTTGCACCAAAAGCACATGAGGGTTTTATGCTTGGATATGGAAAGGATTCGCACTCCTACAGAGTCTTCAATCTCTTTCATTACAAAGTGGTTGAAACAGTGGATGTGCGGTTCGATGAGACCAACGGATCACAAAGAGAGCAGCTGCCAAGTGTGCTAGATGAAGTTCCATCCAGTGAATCAATCAAGCTAATGGGAACTAGAGAGATTATATCTTCTGAAGCTCATCCTGAAGAAGAACTTATCATTTCAGCACCTGATCAACATGAAGACATTGCTCAGCCTGAAGACATTTCTTCCAACAACGACAGTGAACAGCAAGAGCAAAGTCTTCGCCCTATACATCCTCGCGTTGCCAATGAAGTGCAGATTGAAAGAATAATAGATAGCATCAATGCACCTGGTCCACTCACTCGTTCAAGGGCAACTCAACTAGCAAATTTCTGTGGGCACTTCGCATTCGTCTCAATATCAGAACCCAAGAAAGTTGAAGAAGCCTTCATGGAACCTGAATGGATTCAAGCTATGCAAGAAGAGCTTCAACAGTTTGAGTTGAATAATGTATGGGAACTGGTTAAGCGTCCTGATCCACGGAAGCACAACATAATAGGCACCAAATGGATATACCGCAACAAGCAAGATGAGCATGGTCAAGTTGTCAGAAACAAAGCTCGTCTCGTTGCTCAAGGATATACTCAAGTGGAAGGCATTGACTTCGATGAAACATTTGCTCCTATGGCTAGGCTTGAAGCCATGCGCATACTGCTGGCCTATGCAAATCATCATAACATACTTTTATATCAAATGGATGTGAAGAGTGCCTTTCTCAATGGCAAGATTGAAGAAGAAGTGTATGTTGCACAACCGCCTGGCTTTGAAAATCCAAAACATCCTGACATGGTATACAAGCTCAATAAGGCGTTGTATGGCCTCAAACAAGCCCCTAGGGCCTGGTATGACACACTCAAATACTTCCTGAAGAGCAAAGGCTTCATACCTGGTTCCCTAGATCCCACTCTTTTCACGAAGACATATGATGGTGAACTGTTTGTGTGCCAAATATATGTGGATGACATTATCTTCGGCTGCACCAATCAGAAGTACAGTGAAGAGTTTGGATATATGATGCAAGAGCAATATCAGATGTCCATGATGGGGGAGCTGAAGTTCTTCCTTGGTCTTCAAATACGACAACAACGCAATGGCAACTTCATATCTCAAGAGAAGTATCTCAAAGATTGCCTAAAGAAGTTCGGTATGCAAGACTGCAAAGGCTTCACAACACCAATGCCAGCCAAACATCATCTGGGTCCTGACGACAATGGTAAAGAGTTCGATCAAAAGGTATACCGCTCCATGATTGGTTCTTTACTTTATTTATGTGCATCTAGGCCAGATATTATGCTTAGTGTTTGCATGTGTGCTCGATTTCAAGCGGCACCAAAGGAGTCGCATCACTTAGCTGTGAAGCGAATTCTTCGATATTTGGCTCACACCCCAACTCTAGGATTATGGTATCCAAAGGGCTCAGAGTTTGATTTGGTTGGATTCTCGGATGCTGATTATGCTGGTGACAAAGTTGATCGCAAGTCTACATCAGGCACATGTCACTTTCTGGGACGATCACTTGTATGTTGGTCTTCAAAGAAGCAGAACTGTGTATCTCTCTCCACTACTGAATCTGAATACATTGCTGCTGGATCTTGCTGCGCTCAGCTTCTGTGGATGAAGCAAACACTCAAGGACTATGGCATTCATCTGAAGCAAGTGCCACTTTACTGCGACAACGAAAGCGCCATCAAGATTGCCAACAACCCAGTTCAGCACTCGAAGACAAAGCACATTGAAATTCGTCATCACTTTCTCAGAGATCATGTTGTGAAGGAAGACATTGATATCATACACGTCAACACTGAAGAGCAATTGGCAGATATCTTCACCAAGCCCTTGGATGAGAAGAGGTTTTGCAAGTTACGATGTGAGCTAAATATCCTGGAATCCTCAAATGTCCTGTGATCAGGCACACATCCTAACACTTATGCATATGATGACTTAGATGTGCAACACACAAAGTAAAGTATATCTTCAATCAATGAAGACATACATTCTAAGTGTGAATACATTAATGTGGAATTTGACTTCGGAGCGCCACGATAATTGTGCGACGTGTCTTGGTCTAATACTTCCTATACGGTGGGTAACGCCACCACCAAACGTTCTATTTTGAAGTGTTTCACTCATGGCATTACCTTGCAATGTATTAACATTTGGTTTGGCTTCGAACTCAACATATTTTCATGATTATCTTCACTATGTTGATTATATATATATATATATATATATATATATATATATATATATATATATATATGCTAGTGTTCTATCCTCTACAGCATTCACTTATAGCTATATCTTCGTGTTGAATCTTTTGAACTAAGTGAATGTGATCGGACCCCAACTTCTCTATGCTTTCTATCTCAAACTCTATCTCTCCAAGTCATATGCATTCTATTGAAACTGTCGAATGTCTTCACTGCGTCCTTGTCAGCAGAAGATATAGAGACAATCATAAAGTCTGTTTTCAATGCTCAGTCCTCCACATAAAATCCGGAGAAGCAGGAACGACCACCCGACAATCCAGGCGTGCATGGGACGTGGAACAAACCCCAAACTTCCGCAAACTGGCCACGCGTTCCTCAGATGCGAATCACCAGGGGCACCTGTGTAATAGCACAGTGCCGCCCTTGTGCCTATAAATACACACTCACAGCGGTAACTATCTCTTCTTCCATCCTCGCACGAACCCTAGCGCCACCGCTAGCTCTCGATGACGCCGGCGACGAAGCGCTTCGCTGCCGCAACCTCTCCGATGCCGTCTTCACGCCGACCGCGGACATCGTCCTCTCCGCCGTCGCCGTAGGTCTCCTCCGTCGCCAAGTTAGGGCACGGACGAGTGAACTGCTCGGCCTCATCTCTCGCTCCGTCTAGCAGTTCTCAGTGTGGTAAATAAAACTGCCTTTTTACAGCATCGTTGATCCTATTGATCTGTCACTTTCTACCACAAGCAGTTTCTGCTCACACAAACTAGATCTCTCTCAAACTGCATCTCATAACATGCCTAGAATATTCACTTGTGCTTCAAAAAGTAGTTAGATTCCTCACTTGTACTGATCTGTGGATTCGTACAAATCTGGAACCAACTTCTTATCTATGAGTGAATGTCTTCGCACGATGAGGTCAATGTCTTCTAAACTGATTTATCTTCAAAATCTTCTGAGAATGCATATGACCTCTTCCCCTTCCCTCGCACCTTAATGCTGTCATAGGTACATGTCCGTGGGAGAATCCTTTGGTTCTCATAGTCTGCATTCATTTGCAGAATTCCTACAACATCACATAAATTCTCCTGAAGCCAGTTCCTGTTGGTCTAGCAAAAGAAAGCCTTTGAAGCCTTTGAACGTCTTGAAGCCTTCCAAGTTAAGGTTTATGGCTTCAGAAACAGCAGCAAGGAAGGGGGGCAGACAACGACGTGGAGGAACATCCAAAGATCTGCCTGATGAACTGGCAGAAATGTATAAAACAGATCCTGAAGAGAATTATGGTCAGCGCAAGACCCGAATCCAATGGATTCAACGCTATTGGGCAGAACAATGGTTCAAATACCGCTTCACAACCCAAGAGTATGCTGAGAAAAGTGCCATCAAAAGACCGTGGGGAGACATCTTATATAAGAACCTTGTACCCAGGTCCAGAGATGAAGCTATTGCCCAAAGCTTCTATCCATGCATGGTTCGTCGGCCACAGCCTGATGATGCACATCCGTCGTCACTACTCTGGTGTCGTGATGACAATCTGTTCAAGCGCAACTTCCAGTTTGCCCAAAACTCAGCGAAGCAGAACAAGAAGAAATTTGGGTTAGACTTCAACCCTGGTCCCTCAGCACCAAGGGCAGATGGCACACGAGAAGCAGAACCCAATGTCATTGGTCCGTATGCCAACCTTGAAGGCCTCATCACCTACATCTTGGTTCAAGGGACTGCAGTGAATGAGCCTGCAGCTGACACTAAGTCTGATGAAGCGCCTGCAGTGCCTGCAGTGCCGAAGCCGAAGCAGTTGAAGAAGCCAAAAGCTTCAAAGCCAGCCTCTTCACCCAAAATCTCAAAGGCGAAGCCATTGGCGACTGCACCTCCTGAAGACAGTGTGCATTCTG
This sequence comes from Triticum dicoccoides, assembly GCF_002162155.2. Lineage (NCBI taxonomy): Eukaryota > Viridiplantae > Streptophyta > Magnoliopsida > Poales > Poaceae > Triticum > Triticum dicoccoides. The sequence continues at coordinate 207,852,317 of NC_041384.1, read as the reverse complement.
AAGACTTATCACGCGTCTCAAGGCACCAGAAGGCCAAGATGCCTTTGTCTCACACTGGCAAAGAGCTCACAGCTGCTGCCATCCTGCGCAGTGAAGCCATTGATCTGTCTAGTGATGAAGATCTTGGAGATGACGCTCTTGAGCAACTCATCAAGAGCAAAGAAGAAGCAGAAATCATCAACAATCTGCCTCTCTTTGATGTCGCCATCATCCACAACTTCATTGACGAGTGGTTTGCCACACCAGACATCAGCTTTGAAGATCTACAGCTGCCCGTTGGCCTAAGCGTCGCCTTCCAAGGTGCTATTGCTTCAGAACTTGCCATTGCCCAGCGCATTATTGAACTGAAGCAGAAAATTGATCATGAAAAGGCTCAGTTCAAGAAGAATATGGCCAAGCTCAGCATGCAAGAAGTGAAGAGCTTCAAGATCATGTTGCATGAGCTAAAGGAAAACTTTCTGAAGAAGCGTGCAGAAGCTCAGGGTTCACGTGAGCAGATGAAGTCTCTGGCTGACAGATGTGTGCAAGCCTACAATGAGGCTGAGAAGCGCAAGGCACTTGGGCGTCCTGGCATCGACCCCAAGATGGCCACAAAGAAAAAGAAGAAGACTGCTCCAGCTGAACCAGAGGCACCAAGGCAGGAAGCAGTTCCGCTTGTTTTCCCAACTGCAACGACTGGCTCGAAGCCAAAGAGCTGGTCAACAGCTTCAGAGCTCAAGAAGACAAGAACTGCTGAGGCTGAAGCCAGGAAGAGGAAAAGCTCTGAAGCCTCTCCTACTGCCCCTAGCAAGAAAAAGAGAAAGACCAAGAAATCTCGGGCTGCTCCCACAGAGCCCTTGATAGTTGAACCTATTTCTATGGTTCACCCTGACACAGAACGTCAACTGACGGTTCATGAGCCTGCTTCCACAGAGGCTCCTGAAGCTGAAGACATTCCAGCAGCTGATCCCATCGCTGCTGAAGACATTGGTCATCATGACAATGTAGAAGATGATGCAACCCTTCCTTAGTTAGAACACAGCAAACTCATCAGCATTGGTCGTCCAATGACGCCAATTGCACAGGATGCTTCATGGGCGGATCGCCCTCAAGAGGAAGAAGACTATGAGGCCCAGCCCACTCCAACCCCACAGGCGTCATCTGCATTCCGCAGGCTTCGCAAAGGTCCAAGGCCTCAAGTCTATGCTGAAGACATTCCGGCTGCATCAGCCGCAGAAGAAGCACCACAAGATCCCACTCCTCTGCTCCACCAAGAAGCAGTTCTCCAGGAGAACGTGCTTGTGACCGACCCTCCAGCTAGTCAAGCGGAGGATGAAAATCTTGAGGCTGCCACAACCAACAACGAAGCTAATGTGGAGCCCTCCCCAGCAAAAGCTTCAGAAGACAGCGAAGCCACTGAACCCACAACTTCTGTTCCTGAGTCTGCTGCAGGTCCCCAATTCAACTATCATGTTGAGCACAGGCCTCAGGTCCAGAAGCCAATCCCCAGACTGTCAAGGTTTCCAGGTCCTGCATCAGCACCTGGCTCCTTCAACATCAATGGCTTCAGGGCAGATAATACTTTCTTCAATAGCTCCAAGAACCCCTATTCAAGGGAAAGGATTTCATCAGATAGGTTCTGGAGCTCTCCTCAGCGCAGCTACTACTCTTGCATACTGTACAACCAAGGTCGCATTTTCCCGCACAAGCGCCTTGATGTTGAAGCTATTGCTGGTCTGCCCTGTCTAGAGGAAGCGTTGGATTGCTTCAAACAAGTGGGTCTGCTACAGTTCATTACTGATGAAGAGCATTGGAACGAAGAGCTCCTGCTACAATTTTATGCCACACTGCACATCAAAGGATACAACAGAGATCCGAAGACTTGGGTCCTGGAGTGGATGACCGGCAACGTTCATCATGAAGCCAATGCATTTGATATCATTGAGCTCACTGGCCTGCCCACTCCAGGCGAATTCTTCGAGCAAGGCTGTCGGCTACACACTGAAGCTATTGAGAGCATATTTCAGAGGCCTGAACCGAATATGAGTCAGATGCTCTCCATGATGAAGCCATTGCCCCACGATGCTCCTTATCCCACAGAGTTCTTTGTTGAAGACCTTGAGTACCTACCCAGGACCATCTATCACATCATCTGGCAGACTCTCTGGCCCATTAAAGGACACTCTCCAAATGCCAAGATCGAGGGTGCAATGAAGACTCTGATATTCTGTATCCTTCATGGCAAATGCTTCAACGCACAAGATTTCTTCATACGCCAACTAGCTGCATCAGGCTTAGATCTGTTTGGTTTAAAGTTCTATCCTCCTTGGGTAATGAGGCTGATCAAACTTCACTCTGCCATCTCGTATCAGCCCTCAGCCCGCAACCATCGGATCTTCTTGCCTGATGTGGATACCTCTGCTGAAGCCATCTATCCTGAACCTGCCAAGCAACCTCTGAATCTTCAGAATGCAGAACACCAGAGCTTCACTCAAAACGTTGAAGGTGTTGAAGCCATCTCCAGGGTGTATCCTTTGGCTGGCACTACACGTGCACCACACCCTGCTTCAACTGAAGCCACTGACAGTGCAACTGCTTCAAGACCCAAGAAGCGCACTCGTGTTCTCAACGACCGAGAGCTTCTTGTGGCCCTTCATCAAAAGCAGGATAGGCATCATGACTGGTTGAAGAGACAGATGAAAAGCCTCTTGGTGGATGTAAATCGCATCCGAAATCTTGCCACCAAGAACGCTTTCGTTGCCCATGAAACCTGTCGCCGCACATGGAAAGGGCTAACGATGATGCTTTCTGAAGCTGATCTTCAAGAGGATGGCTTCACTGAGAGATTCAAATTTGACTCCACACCTCCTCGAAGAGCTGTGCTGCTGGGGACTCCATCTCTTGAAGACTCTGAGTTTTCTTCCTCTGCTGCCACAGTCACTGCCAGAATCATTGAGGAAGAAGACGATGCTACCTCACCGCCACCTGCTTCAGCACCTCCAAGCTCTTCTGCACCGCCAAACAACGCCAATAACCCTGCTCCTTCACCTACTCCTCATGGGAACGAGTAGAGGCTCTATGTCTTCAAACCTTTTTGGTCATTACTGACAAAAGGGGGAGAAGCATATGAGATTGATAGTCTTCAAGCGGGTTCATATGGGCGGATGCCTTATATCTTGCTTCGTGCTTACAACTCTCGTTTTTGCTACATTTGGTTCTTATGAGTTGTAACACTTAAACCAGATGGTCGTCTGCTACTTGTTTGCCACCCTGTTTTGCGAAGATAAATTCCGCACTTATCTCATTTTGCAGACGTCCATTTTCCATTATGCATGTCATTATCTTCATATACTTTCACATGCATAGTGGATTGTCATCATAAGCTGAAGTGGATCTCCACAAGTACAACCTGCCATGCGCATTTGCATTCCAAAAGCAAATTAACTTATATGCACATCTTCAGGGGGAGCCCTTGCAACTTATGAAGACAATTCCTTATCCTTTACAATTTCATAGACTATATTCCCCGTTGAAAACTTCAACTAGTTTGTCATCAATCACCAAAAAGGGGGAGATTGTAAGTGCATCTAGTGCCACCCCTAGTTGGTTTTGGAGTATTGACGACAAACCTAGTTGAGGGACTAATGTGTTTGTGAGAATTGCAGGATAACACAGGTAGAAGTCCCTCATTGATTCGGTTTTACTACCAGAGATGACCCCTAAAAATGTATGAAGACATTGAAGTCAAAGGTGGTATATGAAGATATTCACATTGAAGACTATGACAAAAGAAGACACGTTATGAAGCCTATGGAGCTCGAAGACTTAGATCTTTCATAGTTCTTTTTCTTTTGTGTTGAGTCATAGGAACCACCGTACTATTAAGTGGGGTCCAGGAGAACCAGACAGAATGACTGAAGTGATGCCTAAACCAAAAACCTATGTCTTCGAGTGAAGACAATGAGAGCGAATCTTGTCCAGAGCCGGACAAGTCAGCTTTGCTTGTAGCCCAAGTAAAGTTGACATGTGAGTTTGAAATCTGACCGTTGGGACACGTGTCAGTTCCTTAGTGACCCAGGGTCATTTCGGACAAATCAGGTCGGGTTGCCAAGTGGCTATAAATAGCCCACCCCCTACAACCATAAACGATTGGCTGCTCAGATTGAGAGTACGGCTTTTGTCGTTTGAGAGCAACCCACCTCGAAGCCTTTGAGAGAGAGAATTCCTTGCGAGGATAAAGCCCTAACCACCCAGAGCTAGAGAACATTTGGCATCACTTAAGTCTTCTTGTCTGTGTGATCTGAAGACTTATTACACTTGAGGACTATGCATCCCCAGACGGTTAGGCGTCGCGTTCAGAGCATCCAAGAGACATTGTGGATTGCCAGTGAACGAAGTCTGTGAAGGTTTGGGAGTCTACCTTGAAGACTTACCAGAGTGATTGGGCGAGGACTATGTGACCTTAGCTCAAGGAGAATACGGTGAGGACTTGGTGTCCTGAGCTGCGTGTTCAGGACTGGGTGTCCGGGACTGTGTGTCCTAAGGTTTAAATACCTAGCCGCTCCAACCAGACGTACAGTTGTCACAGCAACTGGAACTGGTCCAACACATCATTATCTTCAACGAGTCACTGGTTTCATCTTCACTTCCTTTTACTTACTGATCACTCATTGTGAAGTCATTGCGTGTCTGTTCTATCTGTTGTCTTCACAACGTGAGTGTATGATCTGTTTGGCTTCATAGTATCTTCCTACCAAATCCTTATTACACTACAGCTATTTGTCACTGTGCTTTCACTCTGTTGATACTTGACCATAGCTTGCCTAGTGTAGTCTAACTTCCGCTGCATAGTAATAGGCATATCTCTACTGTTTGTCTTCATAACTTCCACGTTTTGAAGACTTTCATAAAAATCGCCTATTCACCCCCCTCTAGTCGATATAACGCACTTTCAACAACTATATATTTTTTGCTTCCTCCTGGTTTCCTGACATCACGGTCCCACACCATTGTCGACCTATGTAGTCAATAAACAAGAGAATTGCACAAGGAGCGGCCGACAACTGGGACCAAGCAGCTCGAGCAGTATTTGTGTTTTTGAGGTGTGAGCACTGCAGAGTTTTTCTTGAGCGATGTTTTCGTTGTTGTTCAGAGGAGAGCAAGGTATTAATTGGGCGGGTTGTGGCCTGTCTAGCCCAGGCCAGATATCCAGCCCAGATATTAATTTTTTTCAAGCTGAAAATGGCTAGCCCGGCTATACTTTTTTTGAGGAATACCTAGGCAAGGTTAACTTGTTATTCTCCGCCCCGCTGGGCTGCAAATCTTTCCAAGGAGGGATGCATTAGGCTTAACTGGAAAATTGGCTTTAATAAATATTAAATGGGATGTAATTATAAAAACTGGGCAGTAACTATAAAAAAATGAACCAAACACGTAATTAGTTTATAAAAATGTGGGAATTTTTTTTGAATTCTCTTTTGTACAGTTGGTTGAAATTATTAATCGTTGTCCTTGCTAGAAAATGGGTTGTACTTTTAACAAACTGTAAATGGGCTGTAGTAAATTCCATTAGAATTCAAAAATGGGTTGTACATTCTTACAAATCACAAGTGGGCTATAAGTTCTTTGCCACACACTTGTGGGCCTACTAAGTTGACGCGTCCCCTCAAAAAAGTAAGTTGACGCATATGCAAGGCTTTGTCAACTTATAGTCACAACACGGTTGTAGCAACGGTGGTCGTTGGATGTCCATCCAATGGATGTTGTGCTTCTTCTTCAATCTCGGATATTCTAGCTTCAGCCGCCCAGAAACTGATTCCTCCCCCTGACATCTGGGGCACACCGTTTCGGAGGCTGGCATGTGGGCCTACTAAATTGACGCGTACCAAGGGCTTTGTCAACTTAGTCATTATAAACGATTCTAACTGCAGTGACCGTACAATGTCCATCCAATGACTGTCGTGCTTCTTCAACCTCTGGTCTTCTTGCTCCAGCCGCCCAAAGCAGCACCGGTCGTGGTGCCTGCTCCTGCCTCCTGTGGCCGGCTGTGCTGCCGTAGAGGCTTCACCGCCCCCTACTACTCCCACCGCTGGCCAGGCCATCCTCTACTCACCCACACCCCCTGTTATTCTGCGACGACGACAGCCTCACACCGCAGTCAAACCAGTGAACCCTCGTACTCCTCTCTGCGTGGGCATCCACTGCCGCGTTTTCCCCGGCTCTGCGTTGTCCCCTTCCTAGGCCTTGCCGTCGTCCACCGCCCTGGTGCTCTCGGCGCGGCGTGGTTAACGTGGTCAAGGAACGACATCCATCGGACATGGACTGTACGTGGAGAGGCTGACAGCTGGGTCCACGGCCGCACACAAGGAAATGCATCCTTATTGCACGCAAAATAATGATTCCTCCACTTGACATCTGGGATCCACCGGAAGGGCCTCTGTATTTCGCGAAAAAAACGTTCCCCTGGCTGACAGGTCGGACCCACCAGCTATATCTTCGCACGCAAGGAAGTGCCTCCTTATTACGCACAAAAAAATGAATACTCCCCCTGCTAGCTGGGACCCAGCATAGTGGGAGGCTGACTTGTGGGCCTACTAAGTTGAGGGGGACGAAGGGCTTTGTCAACTTAGTCAATATGAACGATTCTAGCTCCAGTGACTGTACGATGTCCATCCAACGGCCGCAGTGCTTCTTCAATCGCTGGTCTTCTTGCTCCAGCCGCCCAAAGCAGCGCCGGTCGTGCCGCCTGCTCCTGCCTCCCGTGGCCGGCTGTGCTATCGCGGAGGCCTCACCGCCCCCTAGTACTCCCACCGCTGGCCAGGCCCTGCGGCGACGGCAGCCTCACACCGCAGTCGAACCAGTGAACCCTCGTACTCCTCTCCGCGTGAGCATGCACTGTCGCGTCTTCCTGGCTCCGCGTCATCCCCTTCCTAGGCCTCGTCGTCGTCCACGGCCTTGGTGCTCTCGGCGCGGCGTGGTCAATGTGGATAACGATGGACTTCCATCGAAAGAGTACTGTACGTGGAGAGGCTGACAGCTGGGTCCACGGCCGCAGCAAGGAAGTGCCTCCTTATTACACGGAAAATAATGATTCCTCCACCTGACAGCAGGACCCACCGGACGGGACACCGTATTTCGCGAAAAAACGTTTCCCCTGACTGCTGGGACCCACTAGCTACATCTTCGCACGCAAGGAAGTGCCTGACAGTAGGGACCCACCTAGTTGAAGCGTACGTAGCGTTGTCATTCTGGTCGCGAACATGTACGTACATAAGATCGGTCTGTCTGCAGGCTGCAGTGATGAACCGTGGCCGTGTAAGGAAGGGCACGTGTCGTAGTAGAGGCGCGCACGTGTCATAGTAGATGCGCGCACATAGCATGTAGACATATGTACAGCGGCCAGGGTGTAAGAAAGTAAATACGGCCACGTACATACATATGGGTGGGGTCTCGAACGCCTACTCACGCATACGTACGGCCAGGGCTCCTATACATGGCCGGGTCGAAACGGAGAAACTTCATTGTCGTCATGTTCATGGGGAGGCAACGGAATGTGTCGTGTTCATCGGGAGGCAATGGAACGCGTGTTGTTCATCGGGAGCCAACCGGCTTGGACGGAACAGCCGATAGAAACGGGGCCTGGCGTACCACAGAACGGAGGAAACGGTCTTGTGTTCGACCGGCAATGGTCGAAATGGGATCCTGTTCATCAGGAGGGGTCAGGCGTACCGCAAAATGGAGGAAATGGACCTCCTACGGTGGAAACAGGGTCCTGTTGATCGGGAGGGGTGTGGCGTACTGCAAAACAGAGGAAACAGACTTGTGTTGGAGCGCTACGGTTGAAACAGGGGCCCTGTTCATCGGGAGGGGTGTGGCGTACCGCAAAACGGGACTCCACGGGATACTCTTCATCTCCACCGTCGACTGCCTCCACGGGCTACTATTCATCCGCCGTCGACCTCCTCAAGCCTCCACCTGCGACTGTTCATCCACGGGCTCGTGTTCATCCAGCCTCCACTGCGTGCTCCTCCACCGGCTACTGTTCAACCAGCCCTCTCCACGGGGTCCTGTTCAACCACCCCTCCACGGTTATTGTTCATCTAGCCCTCCACCGGCTACTGTTCAACCAGCCCTCCACCGGCTACTCTTGATCCAGCACTCACGGGGTCCTGTTCATCCACCGGCTCGATCGATCGGGGTACTATTCATGTAGCAGCAACGACCTCTACAACCACGGGTCCTATTCATCCAACCCCCCACCAGGAACTGTTCATCCAACCCCCCTCCCAACAACACTCACTGTTCATCCAGAGGCAGCATCGATCGGTTTCAGTTAGTAGCAATAGCGAAGGAATCACTCAGGTTCAGTTAATAGCAAGGGATCGATCGATCGCTCGGGTTCAGTAACGCGTAGCCTACAGTGCAATCGCTTGGGTTCAGTTAGAGCCCAACGCCTCGCTCGGGTTTAGTTAGAGCCCAACGCCTCGCAAACACGCACGTACGTGCGAGAGAAACGCGCATCGCTCGGCCCCCGACCACCCACTGTAATCGGGAACTCCCCGATATTTTCCTCGCCCTCGCTTCTAGCACAGTTTTTTCCGTCATGGACGGCCCAAAGAATGTCATGCCGCTGCGTCCCCGGCCCGCCCAGGACGAAAAGCCCATTTTCTGTCATGATTTTTTGTCATAGAAGTAGGACCCGACCGCATATATGATGATACGGGGTTTTGTCACAATTATTGTCATAGAAGTGTCATAAGTATGGCAGAAAAAAAAATTCGTTCGGCCCAAAATGTCATGGATGTGTCTTTTTTTAGTGTGATCATCTCATACAACAATTTATATCTCATCACGTCTTGACCATATCACATCACAACATGCCCTGCAAAAACAAGTTAGACGTCCTCTACTTGGTTGTTGCAAGTTTTACATGGCTGCTACGGGCTTCTATCAAGAAACGTTCTTACCTACGCATCATAACCACAACGATTTTTTCGTCAAGTGTGATGTTTTAACCTTCAACAAGGACCGGCCATAGTCAAACTCGATTCAACTAAAGTTGGAGAAACAGGCACCCGCCAGCCACTTGTGTGCGAAGCATGTCGGTAGAACCAGTCTCATGAATGCGGTCATGTAATGTCGGTCCGGGCCGCTTCATCCAACAATACTGCCAAATCAAAGTAAGACGTTGGTGGTAAGCAATATGACTATTATCGCCCACAACTCTTTGTGTTCTACTCGTGCATATAACATCTACGCATAGATCTGGCTCGGATGCCACTGTAGGGGAACGTAGTAATTCAAAAAAATTCCTACGATCATGCAAGATCTATCTAGGAGAAGCATAGCAACGAGCGGGAAGAGTGTGTCCACGTACCCTCGTAGACTGAAAGCAGAAGCATTTAGTAACGCGGTTGATGTAGTCGAATGTCTTCATGATCCAACCGATCCAAGTACCGAACGTATGGCACCTCCGTGTTTAGCACACGTTCAGCACGATGACGTCCCTCAAACTCTTGATCCAGTTGAGGACGGGGGAGAGTTCCATCAGCATGACGGCGTGGTGATGGTGATGATGAAGTTACCAGCGCAGGGCTTCGCCTAAGCACTATGGCGATATGATCGAGGTGTGTAACAGTGGAGGGGGCACCGCACACGGCTAAGACAAATCTTGGAGTGCCTTTGGGGTGCCCCTACCCATGTATATAAAGGAGGGAGGGAGAGAGGCCAGCCCTCCTCGGGGCGCGCCAAGTGTAGGGAGTCCTACCAGGACTCCCAAGTCCTAGTAGGATTCCCTTTCCTTTTCAGAGTAGGAAAGAAGGAAAGGAGGGAGATGGAGAAGGAAAGGGGGGCCGCGCCCCCACCACTTATCCAATTCGGTTTGGGCAGGGGGCGGCGCGCGCGACCTCGTGGCCCTTCTTCCCTCTCTCCACTAAAGCCCAATAAGGCCCATTAACTTCCCTAACGAATTCTCGTAACTCTCTAGTACTCCGAAAGATACCAGAATCACTCGGAACCATTCCGATGTCCGAATATAGACTTCCAATATATGAATATTTACCTCATGACCATTTAGAGACTCCTCGTCATGTCCGTGATCTCATCCGGGACTCCAAACAGACTTCGATCATAAAATCATGTAACTCATAATACAAGTCGTCATTGAACGTTAAGCGTGCAGAACCTATTGGTTCGAGAACTATGTAGACATGACCGAGACACATCTCCGGTCAATAACAAATAGCAGAACCTAGATGCTCATATTTTCTCCTACATATTCTATGAAGATCTTACCGGTCAAACCGCATAACAACATACATCATTCCCTTTGTCATCGGTATGTTACTTGCCCGAGATTCGATCGTCGGTATCATCATGCCTAGTTCAATCTCGTTACCGGCAAGTCTCTTTACTCGTTCCGTAATGCATCATCCCGCAACTAACTCATTAGTCACATTGCTCGCAAGGCTTATAGTGATGTGCATTACCGAGAGGGCCCAGAGATACCTCTCCGATACACGGAGTGACAAATCCTAATGTCGATCTATGCCAACCCAACAAACACCTTTGGAGACACCTGTAGAGAATCTTTATAATCACCCAGTTACGTTGTGACGTTGATAGCACACAAGGTGTTCCTTCAGTATTCAGGAGTTGCATAATCTCATAGTTAGAGGAACATGTATAAGTCCTAAGGAAAGCAATAGCAATAAAACTCAATGATCATAATGCTAAGCTAACGGATGGGTCTTGTCCACCACATCATTCTCCTAATGATGTGATCCCATTCATCAAATGACAACACATGTCTATGGTCAGGAAACTTAACCATCTTTGATTAACGAGCTAGTCAAGTAGGGGCATACTGGGGACACTTTGTTTTGTCTATGTGTTCACACATGTACTAAATTTCCAGTTAATACAATTCTAGCATGAATAATAAACATTTATCATGATATAAGGAAATATAAATAACAACTTTATTATTGCCTCTAGGGCATATTTCCTTCAGTTTCCCACTTGCACTAGAGTCAATAATCTAGTTCACATTGTCATGTGATTTAACACCAATAGTTCACATCTTTATGTGATTAGTTCACATCTCCATGTGCCTAACATCCAAATGGTTTACTAGAGTCAATAATCTAGTTCACATCGCTATGTGATTAACACCCAAAGAGTACTAAGGTGTGCTCATATTTTGCCTGTGAGAGAAGTTTAGTCAACGGGTCTGCCACATTCAGAGCCGTATGTATTTTGCAAATTTTCTATGTCTACAATGCTCTGCACTGAGCTACTCTAGCTAATTGCTCCCAATTTCAATATGTATCCACATTGAGACTTAGAGTCATCCGGATTAGTGTCAAAGCTTGCTTCAACGTAACTCTTTACGACGAACCTTTTGTCACCTCCATAACCGAGAAACATGTCCTTATTCCAATAAGGATAATTTTGACTGTTGTCCAGTAATCCACTCCTGGATCACTATTGTACCCTCTTGCCAAACTCATGTTGAGGTACACAATAGGTCTGGTACACAACATATCATACTTTATAGAACCTATGACTGAGGCACATGGAATGACTTTTCATTCTCTTTCTATTTTCTGCCGTGGTCGGGTTTTGAGTCTTTACTCAACTTCACACCTTGCAACACATGCAAGAACTCCTTCTTTGACTGTTCCATTTTGAACTACTTCAAAAACTTGTCAAGGTATGTACTCATTGAAAAAACTTATCAAGCGTCTTGACCTATATCTATAGATCTTGATGCTCAATATGTAAGAAGCTTCACCGAGGTCTTTGCTTGAAAAACTCCTTTCAAACACTTCTTTATGCTTTCTAGAAAATTCTACATCATTTCTGATCAACAATATGTCATTCACATATACTTATCAGAAAGGTTGTAGTGCTCCCACTCACTTTCTTGTAAATACGGGATTCACCAAAAGTCTGTATAAAACCATATGCTTTGATCACCTTATCAAAACGTATATTCCAACTCCGAGATGCTTGCACCAGTCCATAGATGGATCGCTAGAGCTTGCACACTTTGTTAGCACCTTTAGAATTGACAAAGCCTTCTTGTTGCATCATATACAGCTCTTCTTTAAGAAATTCATTAAGGAATGTAGTTTTGACATCCATTTGCCAGATTTCATAAAATATGGCAATTGCTAACATGATTCGAACAGACTTAAGCATCGCTACGAGTGAGAAAATCTGATCGTAGTCAACACCTTGAACTTGTCAAAAACTTTTTGCGACAATTCGAGCTTTGCAGATAGTAACACTACTATCAGCGTCCGTCTTCCTCTTGAAGATCCATTTATTCTCAATGGCTCACCGATCATCGGGCAAGTCAATCAAAGTCCATACTGTGTTCTCATACATGGATCCCATCTCAAATTTCATGGCCTCAAGTCATTTTGCGGAATCTGGGCTCATCATCGCTTCCTCATAGTTCGTAGGTTCATCATGGTCTAGTAACATGACTTCTAGAACATGATTACCATACCACTCTGGTGCGGACCGTACTCTGGTTGACCTACGAGGTTCGGTAGTAACTTGATCTAAAGTTTCATGATCATCATCATTAGCTTCCTCATTAATTGGTGTAGGAATCACTGGAACTGATTTCTGTGATGAACTACTTTCCAATTCGGGAGAAGGTACAATTACCTCATCAAGTTCTATATTCCTCCCATTCACTTCTTTCGAGAGAAACTTCTTCTCTAGAAAGGATCCTATTCTTAGCAACAAATATCTTGCCTTCGGATCTATGATAGAAGGTGTACCCAACAATCTCCTTTGGTATCCTATGAAGACGCATTTCTCCGATTTGGGTTCGAGCTTATCACGTTGAAGCTTTTTTCACATAAGCATCACAGCCCCAAAAATTAAGAAACGACAACTTAGGTTTCTTGCTAAACCACAGTTCATATGGTGTCATCTCAACGGATTTAGATGGTGCCCTATTTAACGTGAATGCAGCTGTCTCTAATGCATAACCCCAAAACAAGAGTGGTAAATCATTAAGAGACATCATAGATCACACCATATCCAATAAAGTACGGTTACGACATTCAGACACACCATTATGCTGTGGTGTTTCAGGTGGCGTGAATTGTGAAATTTATTCCACATTGTTTTAGATGAAGGCCAAACTCATAACTCAAATGTTCACCTCCATGATCAGATCCTAGATTTTTTTTCTTGTTACGATGATTTTCCACTTCACTCTGAAATTCTTTGAACTTTTCAAATGTTTTAGACTTGTGTTTCATTAAATAGATATACCCATATCTGCTCAAATCATCTGCGAAGGTCAGAAAATAATGATACCCACCGCGAGCCTCAACACTCATCGGACTGCATACATCGGTATGTATTATTTCCAATAAGTCAGTGGCTTGCTCCATTGTTCCGGAGAACGGAGTCTTAGTCATCTTTCCCATGAGGCATGGTTCGCAAGTATTAAATGATGCATAATCAAGTGATTCCAAGAGTCCATCCGCATGGAGTTTCTTCATGCGCTTTACACCAATATGACCTAAATGGCAGTGCCACTAGCATGTTACACCATCATTATCAACTTTACATCTTTTGGCATCAATATTATGAATATGTGTATCACTACGATCGAGATTCAATAAACCAATCACCTTGGGTGTATGACCATAGAAGGTTTTGTTCATGTAAATAGAATAACAATTATTCTTTGACTTAAATGAATAACCGCATTGCAATAAACATGATCTAATCATATTATGCTCAACGCAAACACCAAATAACATTTATTTTAGGTTCAATCACTAATCCCGAAGGTAAAGAGAGTGTGCGATGGTGATCTTATCAACCTTGGAATCACTTCCAACACACATCGTCACCTCGCCCTCAACTAGTCTCTGTTCATTTTGTAACTCCTGTTTCAAGTTACTAATCATAGCAACTGAACCAGTATCAAATACCCAGGGCTACTATGAACACTAGTAAAGTACACATCAATAACATGTATATCATATATACTTTTGTTCACTTTTCCATCCTTATTATCCGCCAAGTATCTGGGGCAGTTTCGCTTCTAGTGACCATTTCCTTTGCAGTAGAAGCACTCAGTTTCAGGCTTGGGGCTAGCTTTGGGCTTTTTCATGGGAGTGGCAACTTGCTTGCCATTCTTCTTGAAGTTCCCTTTCTATACCTTGCCCTTTTACTTGAAACTAGTGGTCTTTTCAACCATCAACACTTGATGCTTTTCTTGATTTCTACCTTCGCCGATTTCAGCATCGCGAATAGCTCGGGGAATCGTTTTCGTCATCCCTTGCATATTATAGTTCATCACGAAGTTCCAGTAACTTGGTGATAGTGACTAGAGAACTCTGTCAATCACTATCTTATCTGGAAGATTAACTCCCACTTGATTCAAGCGATTGTAGTACTCAGACATTCTGAGCACATGCTCACTGGTTCAGCTATTTATCCCCCATCTTGTAGGCAAAGTACTTGTTAGAGGTCTCATACCTCTCGACTCGGGCATGAGTCTAAAATACCAATTTTAGCTCTTGGAACATCTTATATCCTCCTTGGCGTTCAAAACGCTTTTGAGTCCCGGTTCTAAGCCGTAAAGCATGGCGAAACAAACTATCAAGTAGTCATCATACCGAGCTTGCCAAACGTTCATAACGTCCCGTCACCTAGCGGTGCATCAAGGACAAAATTCTTCTGTGCAGCAATGAGGATAATCCTCAGATCACGGACCCAGTCCGCATCATTGCTACTATCATCTTTCAACTTATTTTTCTCTAGGAACATATCAAAAATAAAACAGGGGAGCTATACGCGAGCTATTGATCTACAACATAGATATGCAAAAACTATCATGACTAAGTTCATGATAAATTAAAGTTCAATTAATCATATTACTTAAGAACTCCCACTTAGATAAACATCCCTCTAGTCATCTAAATGATCACGTGATCCATATCAACTAAACCATGTCCGATCATCACGTGAGATGGAGTAGTTTTCAATGGTGAACATCACTATGTTGATCATATCTACTATATGATTCACGTTCGACCTTTCGGTCTCGGTGTTTCGAGGCCATATCTGCATATGCTAGGCTCGTTGATTTTAACCCGAGTATTCTGCGCGTGCAAAACTGGCTTGCACCCATTGTATGTGAACGTAGAGCTTATCACACCCGATCATCACGTGGTGTCTCGGCACGACGACCTGTAGCAACGGTGCATACTCAGGGAGAACACTTATACCTTGAAATTTAGTGAGAGATCATCTTATAATGCTACCGTCGTACTAAGCAAAATAAGACGCATAAAGGATAAACATCACATGCAATCAAAATATGTGACATGATATGTCCATCATCATCTTGTGCCTTTGATCTCCATCTCCAAAGCACCGTCATGATCTCCATCATCACCGACTTGACACCTTGATCTCTATCGCAACATCGTTGTCGTCTCGCCAGCTATTGCTTCTATGACTATCGCTACCGCTTAGTGATAAAGTAAAGCAATTACATGGCGATTGCATTTCATACAATAAAGCGACAACCATAAGGCTCCTGCTAGTTGCCAATAACTTTTACAAAACATGATCATCTCATACAACAATTTATATCTCATAACGTCTTGACCATATCACATCACAACATGCCTTGCAAAAAAAGTTAGACGTCCTCTACTTTGTTGTTGCAAGTTTTACGTGGCTGCTACGGGCTTCTAGCAAGAACCGTTCTTACCTACGCATCAAAACCACAACGATTTTTCGTCAAGTGTGCTGTTTTAACCTTTAACAAGGACCGACCATAGTCAAACTCGATTCAACTAAAGTTGGAGAAACAGACACCCGCCAGCCACCTGTGTGTGAAGCATGTCGGTAGAACCAGTCTCATGAATGCGGTCATGTAATGTCGGTCCGGGCCGCTTCATCCAACAATACTGCCAAATCAAAGTAAGACGTTGGTGGTAAGCAGTATGACTATTATCGCCCACAACTCTTTGTGTTCTACTCATGCATATAACATCTACGCATAGATCTGGCTGGGATGCCACAGTAGGGGAACGTAGTAATTCAAAAAAATTCCTACGATCACACAAGATCTATCTAGGAGAAGCATAGCAACGATCGGGGAGAGTGTGTCCACGTACCCTTGTAGACCGAAAGCGGAAGCATTTAGTAATGCGGTTGATGTAGTCAAACGTCTTCACGATCCAACCGATCCAAGTACCAAATGTATGGCACCTCCGTATTCAGCACACTTTTAGCACAATGATGTCCCTTGAACTCTTGATCCAGTTGAGGACAAGGGAGAGTTCCGTCAGCACGACAACATGGCGATGGTGATGATGAAGTTACCGGCGCAGGGCTTCGCCTAAGCACTACGACGATATGATCGAGGTGTATAACTGTGGAGGGGGGCACCGCACACAGCTAAGACAAATATTGGAGTGCCTTTGGGGTGCCCCCTGTCCATGTATATAAAGGAGGGAGGGAGAGAGGCCGGCCCTCCTAGGGCGCGCCAAGTGTAGGACTCCCAAGTCCTAGTAGGATTCCCTTTCCTTTTCGGAATAGGAAAGAAGAAAAGGAGGGAGAGTGAGAAGGAAAGGGGGGCGCACCCCCACCCCTTGTCCAATTCGGTTTGGGCAGTGATGAAGCTATGTACCTAGGGTAGGGGCACGGACCTGTCCAAAGAGCCCTACCCTAGGACATCCCTGGAAGAAATCACCTTACAATCGACTTGAAGGTATCCCACTCGACAGGTTCAAGACACTCGACCAAGAAGCTATCACTCGACCATGAAGCCAACCACTCGACTGCCAGGAGACCTAAAGTCACTCCGCAGGCAAACGGTCGGCTATTAAGTAATCTTTATGGTCATTATAGCACTTTATTAGGGGCGTTATCAGTAATGCCCAACCTTAAATGTACCTTAAACCCTGCATCACTGAGGGCAGGAGAGGGCCGGCGAACTCCATATAAGCCACCCCCCTCCTCAGTATGAAGGGTTCGCACCTCCGTTATTCACATGCCAGTAATCCAATCGACCGCCTCCGGGCACCGAGACGTAGGGCTGTTACTTCCTCCGTGAAGGGCCTGAACTCGTACATCTTGGTGTGTTTACAACTTCCCAATAGCTGAGATCTAGCCTCTCCATACATACCCCCCTACATCACTGTCAGAGTTAGAACCACGACAGTTGGCGCCCACCATGGGGCCGGAATCTTAGTGCCTGATTGGAGAAGTTGCAATTTTTCCGATCCCTTTGATCATGGTTTCGTGCGGAGTTTTGGTGGAGGGCCACGAGATCCGCCTCGGCGCGCTCACGTTCATCGCCGACGACTCCGCCTGGCTTCAGGAGGCGCCACTCGACCTCGACGCGCTCCCTGTACGCGGTGTGATGCATTTCCGTGCATGCGTTCGTGGCGTCCTCCTGTGGCAGCCGTCGACGCAGTATCGGTCGGCCCCCGTATCGTCTCCCCACTCTGTCTCCCACCGGCGCAAGCGCTTCGGTCGGTCGAGACTTCAGAGGTGGGTGAGGCATGCCGTGGCTCGCCAGTCGGCCGCCCCACAAGTCGCGGCAATCGAGCCCGACGAATCCCTCTGCGGCCTGTTCGACCTGTCGACTGGCTCCGCGAAGACCGCATCCGAGTGCGACAGCAGCGACCCAGCGGCTGAGATTCTGGCGGTCGATGGAACGCACAGTCCTCCCGATTTCCCTCGCGCTGATGGAGGCACGGGTGGGGGCGACCCGCCGCATCCCCACGATGAGTATCTCCCCGAACCTCTCACGTCATTACAGCGAGAGGAGCTTCGCCGCTGGAACATGGACGCACTCCGCACTCCTATCATCAGAGAGACCCCCGAGGCCCGGGCCTTGGAGGACGCGCACTTGGCTAACTTGGCCGAGCGCACTCGACTGGAGAATCTCCAGCGAGCACTCGGCGAGCAAGCGCGTCAGTGGGCTCCTGAGTCTAGTCGACGCCAGCTCTGCCCGCCGACGCAGGTATACCGAACCCCAGTTCAGAATTTGGCTGCCGCGGCCCGTATAGCAGAATCGATTCAGCCCTCCCAGTCGGAGGCTGACAGGGGCTTGTTGCAGATCAGAGCGTTGCTCCGGGCGGCGGGAAACCAGAATTCCGCTGTTTCTCAGTCGCGGAATAGGATCCACAATCGATCCGTTGCAACAGATACAGTCCAGTCAGCTCACAGCCTGAGGTCTCCCCCGAGGCGTGAGGGACGTGGTGACCGGCGTGATCAGTACATAAGGAATGAGCAGTATGACCACCGATCCAATCGTGATGATCGACGTCGAGTGCCAACCCCTTCCCCGAGGAGTGGGTCATATGCGCCTCGACATCGAGATGACAGGCGCCCTCATAGCGTTGGGCAGAGGATTCTAGTCGACCCTAGGGACCCAGGCTTTGACGCGAGATCTATCCTCGTTCAAGGTTTGGTTGACAGGAACAGGGCTCATCGGGAAGGCCAGAACAGAGATGCGCTCGCCAGTAGCAGAGTACGTGTTTCAGGGCCAGAGTGTTTCAGTCGAGCCATCAGGGCCGCGGTGATTCCTCCCAACTTTCGGTTGGCGACTGGAGTCAGCAAGTTCACCGGTGAGTCTAAGCCTGACACTTGCCTCGAAGATTACCGAGTGGCTGTATAGATTGGTGGTGGCAATGATGAGGTGGCCATGAAGCATTTGCCTCTCCTGTTAGAGGGCTCGGCCAGAGCGTGGCTGAATCAGTTAGCACCCAGCAGCATCTACACTTGGGAGGATCTCTCTCGAGTGTTTGTCACAACCTTTGAGGGAACATGCAAGCGACCCGCAGGCCTTACAGAATTGCGGTCTTGCGTGCAGAAGCCGAGTGAAACTCTGAGGGATTACATCCAGAGGTGGATCACTTTGCATCACACAGTTGAGAACGTACCGGATCACCAAGCAGTTTGTGCCTTTAAAGAAGGCGTCAAGAACAAAGAGTTGAACCTGAAGTTCGGTCGGACCGGAGAAATGTCCCTGAATCGGATGATGGAAATTGCCACCAAATACGCTAACGGAGAAGATGAAGATTGACTCCGGAGTGGCAAGCAGAAAGCAGTCGCCCAGGAAACCGGAGGCAATTCCAGTCGGAAGCAGAAGCGGAAGGCCGAGCCAGCCGCCCCTGGGGAGGCCCTGGCCGTAACCCAGGGAAATTTCAAGGGGAAACCCAAAGGCCCCTGGAGGCCCAAGAAAGTCAAGGATCAAGATGGGAATGATGTTTTGGATCTGCCATGTCACATCCACACCAAGAAAGATGAAGAGGGTAATTTTATTTACCCAAAGCATACCACTCGACAGTGCCGGCTCCTGATCCAGCAGTTTCAAGGCAAACAGCCCAAAGATAAGGAAAAAGAGTCGGACAGAGTTGAGGACAAGGAGGATAGTGTCGTGGTTCTAAGCCTGACAGTAGAGTGGGGGGTAGGTATGGAGAGGCAAGGTCCTAGCTATGGAGAGGTTGTAAGCACAAAGGATGTACGAGTTCAGGCCCTTCTCGGAAGAAGTAACAGCCCTACGTCTCGGAGCCCGGAGGCGGTCGAGTGGATTATGAGTGTATGAACTACAAGGTGCCGAACCCCTCTGCCTGTGGAGGGGGGTGGCTTATATAGAGTGCGCCAGGACCCCAGCCAGCCCACGTAGGAGAGGGTTTAAGGTGAGTTAAGTCTGGGGCGTTACTGGTAACGCCCCACATAAAGGCCTTTACTATCATAAAGTCTACTTGATTACAGGCCGTTGCAGTGCAGAGTGCCTCTTGACCTCCTGGTGGTCGAGTGAGTCTTCGTGGTCGAGTCCTTCAGGCCAGTCGAGTGAATCCTCGTTGGTCGACTGGAAGGCGACCTCTTCTCAGGATGTCCTAGGGTAAGTTACTTGGATCAGGTCCATGACCCTACCCTAGGTACATAACCCCATCATTAGCCCCCGAATGGATTGAGGCTTCGAGTGAAGAAGGAGTTGATGTCGTTTCCGATTAACCTTTGCGCTCCGGTTGTGCGCTGTTCTGGACCAAAGAATCCCTTTGTCGACAGGAAACAACTTGCCTTCAGTCGACTTGATCCATTCTGTTTTTGCGTCGAGTGATCTTTCAGGCTTCGACGATCTCCGAGCGACGGATCGCCGGAAACACCGCGCCTGACAGACTGATTTGTTGCTCGCGGATTCCGCGGGATGCGAAATTTTGGGGCGCGCGCGAAGCGGGGCGGACCGCGGCGTTCGGATGGGACGGGGCATGGACTCCTCGATATCCGCGCCGCCTCCACGTATCCCGTCTGCATAACTGTTCCAGATGTGATTAGATCGACCGGGCCCACCTGTCATCCACTCGGAAGGGACCTTATAAATGTGCCCGGCGAGGATTTCTGTGCTGCGCCTTAGCATTCTCCCCCTCTCTCTGCTTCCTTCCTCCCTGCTCAGCGCGCTCGCTCTCGCCCCCGCACCACTTCCCTTCGCGCATCTCGCCGGCGACCATGGCCAAGGAGAAGACGGCGGCGCTGGAGCGTGCAAAGAAGGCGTCGGCATCGGAGAAGGCGAAGGGGAGATCCACCAGCCGCGGAGGGTCCTCGTCCAGATCCCGCCTGCCGAAGGGCTGGGTCCAAGGAGACTGGATCCAGTCGACCATCACGGAGAATGACCTCCTCGACATGGCCAACGAGGGCTTGATCCCCCACGGAGCTGCGAGGCTTCCGGGGAAGGAGTGGCAGCCCCAGCCAGAAGAGGGTGAGTGTGTGCTTTTGGCCACCCATGTTGATCGCGGGTTTTCCTTGCCGCCGAGTGTTTTCTTTCGTGGCTTTTTGAACTTCTTCGGAGTGCAGCTCCACCACTTTACCCCAAACTCCATTGCCTATCTTGCCGCGTTCGTGTCCATGCGTGAGGGTTTCTTGGGCTGTCGACCGCACTGGGGTTTGTTCAAACATATATTCACGTGTCGATCTCAGACCGTGAAGAAGGCGAGCCCAGGTGATGAGAGAACCCGAGTCGTCCAAATGTGCGGAGGCCTGGGGATTCAGGTGAGGAATAAGAGCACCTTCCCGCCCATGACCTTTCCCGAGTCCGTCAGAGGCTGGCAGTCGACTTGGTTCTACTGCCAGGTCCAGTCGACGCCAGGGCAGTCGAGTGGACTCCCTCCGTTCACCATGGACCGAGTGAGCAAGCCTTCGCCTCTGAAGCTGATTCCGGAGGAGAAAGCTGACGTGAAGATGTTGATGGAGCGCGTGGTGCAGTTGGTTCGGGAGGGAGTTACGGGCATGGACCTCCTGGAGGTATTCCTCAGGCGTCGCATCCAGCCTCTCCAGTTCCGGAGCCACTGCATGTGGTTGTACTGTGGGACCGAAGACGAGACTAGAGTCCATCCAGAAGCAGTCGACGACGTCACTCTGGAAAGATGGATGGTAGCCGTCACCGGAAACAAGGACAATCCACGCGGAGCCAGAAGGATTCCTCCACTCGACCACAACAGTGATCCAAACAAGGTACACTTGCTCTGCTCTCCACTGCGCCCTCGTCGTATTCATTTCTGTTAACCCTGCCGACTGGTCGACTGATCCTTGTCTGGGCATCTGCTAGGCCCTCACCGAGCTGTACTCGATGCCCAATGGGGCACAAGCTTCGACTGAGGAGGGCGAGGCGAGCGGGGGCGAGAGCCAGGAAGAGGAGGAATGGGACTCGGATGTTGCAGAGGATGATGACGACGATGATGATGATGTCGGTGATGAAGACGACGTCGAGGACGAGGAAGAGGAGGAGGAGGAGGTCGTACCGCCGCGCTCAGAAAGGCGGTCGAAGCTTGTCCACGACCCTTCGACCGAACGTGGTAAGGGAGTTGTGACCGCCACTCAGTCGACCAAGCGCCCTCGGACCACCTCTCCGGTGCCGACTGAAAAGGCGCCGAAGCAGCCCAGGGCGGCCTCGTCGAAGCCGATCAAACTCTTGCCGAAGATGAAGGTGTCCATCCCCACCATATCAGGGTAACTGTGCTGCTCATATTTTCTTATTCTGTGTGAACTTTATCTCTGGTCGACGCTGAAGTTAGTCGACTGATCCTTTGGAGTTGTAGTGCTGCTACTTCTGAGACCTCGGCCCGGGCTGATGACCATGAGATGGAGGATGCAGCAACTTCGAACCCAGGTACTGTATTCTTAACACCGTTCTTAGTCGACTGACTCGCGATCTCTGATCCTGATTCTTCTCCGCAGCTCCACCCAACACTGTTATCAATCTCCCTGACGACGACGAGGATGAAGAACCACTGACACGTAGGAGGAGTCGGACAGCGTCCGCCAGTAAGGTGCCTCAGGATGTGACGGCGCCTGAGATTCTGACTGTGGAGGAAGAGAACACCACTCGACACACGGTGTCCTTCGCAAATCCACTGACAAGTGCTCAGCAGCCCTCCCTCTTCACGACGCACCACGTCCCCGAGGACCAAGCTGGCGCAGCGAAGGAAGCAATACGCCAGGCGGGACTCATGATGGAGCAGCTGAAGACCATCCGGGACGCGAGCCAGGCAGCTTATGACGCCAGTTCTGCCCTCCAAAGCAATGTCCAGGTCAGTCGACCGCTGTTTGTTCTGTTGGATATGCTACCAAAAACTTTTCTTTTCCGGAATTTATAGTAGTCGCCCAGTGGGTGTGTCGAATAAACTCCGTGTTAGCGGGGGCACGCTGAGTGCACCCGCTGGGTGTAGTCCCCAAGGCTAAGGTCGACTGCTGGCAGTCGGCCTTAGGCTTTATGATGTCAATCTTTCTGTCAGTCGACTGGTCGACTGGATTTCACAAATCGGTGGGGGCACGCTGAGTGCGCCCACTGGGTGTCGAATAAACTCCGTGTTAGTGGGGGCACGCTGAGTGCACCCGCTGGGTGTAGTCCCCAAGGCTAAGGTCGACTGCTGGCAGTCGGCCTTAGGCTTTATGATGTCAATCTTTCTGTCAGTCGACTGGTCGACTGGATTTCACAAACCGGTGGGGGCACGCTGAGTGCACCCACTGGGTGTAGTCCTCGAGACTGTGGTCGACTGCTTGCAGTTGATCACAGTCTTAGAGAATGCATCTTTTTTTTTGAGGTCGACTGGTCGACTTTGTCTTCATCGGGATTAGTGGGGGCACGCTGAGTGCACCCACTGGGTGTAGTCCCCGAGACTACGGTCGAATACTTGTATTTGGCTGTAGTCTTAGAAACGTGTGTTTTTCCCTTTTTCACTCGGAAGTGAATTATATTTGACATTTAGACGATTGATTCTTCGCAGAACTCCTGTGATCTTGTGGCTCGCTACTCAGAGCTGGAACAAAAACATACTCAAGTCGAGCTGAGCTTGAAGCTGGTTCAGGAGAAGCTGACAAAGGCAAAGGAGGAGACTGAAGGTATGTTTGGTGAGACCCTGACGACTGCTTTTCTCCTTGCTTGTTTCAAAATCTGATCTTGCTGTAACTTGCAGGTAAGGTAAGGGAGGCCCAGCAGAAGAAAGACCTTGAGCTAGCTGAGAAGATCAAGCTTGCTGACGAGAAGTTAGCTTCAGTCACCAAGCTCGAACAAGACAATACCAATCTGAAAGCTGCTCTTGGGATTGCCAACAAGGAGGTCAGTCGACTGAAAACTGATAAAGCTGCCCTGACCGACCAAGTCAGCAAATTGACTGAGAAGAAAACTGAACTGGAGGCCTTCCTGAGTGGCCTTGCCAAGAAGCTGTTTCTTATGCTTGAAGGTAAACCTCCATGTTTGGCAAATATTTCCAATTGTGGCTTTTTCCATTCGACTATCCCCTTGACTTAGTGATCATCCTTGCAGAATTTTGTCAAAACTTTGAAGAAGAAACTAGCCGACTGGAGCCAAACCTCGACCCCGTCAATTCTCCGGTGAACGACGAAGTTGCCATGGATGTTTTCCGACTGGAGTCTCGTGTTGCAGCTGTCGTGGACTATCTCGCAAGGCTGAAGGCCGCCACATCTCGCATCGACTCGACGCTCTGGCCTGAGGAGACACTTCAGAATGACCTTGAGTCGCTGATGGCCCGCTTGAACACAATCCCTAGTCGAGTGCAGGAGTGGAAGAAGTCCTCGGCTCGGTGTGGTGCAGATGTCGCTCTGTGTCTGGCCCGAGTCCACTGCAAAGATGCGCGAGAAGAGAAGCTGGCGGCCCTTCGGGTGGCCAATACCAAGAAGCACAACTTCAGGTCTTTTATGGAAACTTTCCTTGCAGCTGCCACTCGGATCGCCGACGGGATTGACCTTGATGAATTTGTTGCACCTTCCAGCCCTCCACAGGAGGGGTAAAAAACTTCTTCTGGCTCGACGCTTTAAATTTGCCTCGGTATGCCGAGTGGAATTGTAACCGACAAACCTTAACAGGCTTGACGCCTGAGCACTTTCGGTTCCTTTAGATGTCGATTCAAACTTGGATTTGGTGCTTGAATACGATTGCCTTCGGCTCGGAATGTCTTTTGCAGGTTCAAAGCAAGGTGCCTGTACTGCAGTCGACTTATTCTTTAGTCCACTTAGGCGAGCACTGGGCTGCAGCTAAGCCCTCCGAATGAGAGGGTTGCTCTCCACTCGGCAGGGTTTTTATACCTTAGGCGAGCACAGGGCTGCAGCTAAGCCTCCGAGTGAGAGGGTTGCTCTTCATTCGGTAGGATTTTTATAACTTAGGCGAGCACGAGGCTGCAGCTAAGCCTCCGAGTGAGAGGATTGCTCTTCACTCGGTAGGATTTTAATAACTTAGGCGAGCACGAGGCTGCAGCTAAGCCTCCGAGTGAGAGGGTTGCTCTTCATTCGGTAGGATTTTT
>NC_041384.1:207814760-207826259 GCF_002162155.2 Triticum dicoccoides | reverse complement strand
CACTCGGTAGGATTTTGATAACTTAGGCGAAACGGATTCGCAGCTAAGCCTCCGAGTGGGAGTCTGGCTCACCACTCGGTAGGATTTTTACAAACTTAGGCGAAACGGATTCGCAGCTAAGTCACCCACTGAGGGGAATTTCATTGGACAAAAATAAAAAGTGACAGATATTATGGAGGAACTATGACACTATTATTTTGAGGTCCATGAACTACAAAAGTACTTTATTGCAACTCATCCGAATGATAAAACTTAAGTGTAGAATGGGCGGAGTAGCTCCGCGTTCCAAGCTCGGGGCTCGTCGAAATTATGCTCGACGTTGTAAAGACGGTACGCCCCATTGTGGAGGACCTTGGTGACTATGAAGGGGCCTTCCCAAGAAGGAGCAAGCTTGTGTGGTTTGTGCTGATCCACTCAGAGAACCAAATCTCCTTCCTGGAAGGCTCGACCTCTCACATTTCGGGCGTGGAAATGGCGCAGATCTTGTTGGTAGATGGTCGACCGGATCAGAGCCATCTCCCTTTCTTCCTCTAAAAGGTCGACTGCGTCCTGCCGCGCTTGTTCAGCTTCTGCTTCGTTGTAGATTTTGACTCAGGGAGCATTATGCAGAAGATCACTTGGTAAGACCGCTTCGGCTCCATAGACCAAGAAGAATGGAGTTCTTCCGGTCGACCGATTAGGTGTGGTCCGCAGTCCCCAGAGTACAGAGGGAAGTTCATCGACCCAAGCCCCAGCCGCGTGTTTGAGATCACGCATCAGTCGAGGCTTCAATCCCTTAAGAATCAGTCCATTAGCTCGTTCTGCTTGTCCATTCGACTGCGGATGGGCGACTGAAGCGTAGTCGACCCGTGTGCCCTGGGAGTCGCAGAAAGCTCTGAATTCCTCTGAGTCAAAGTTCGACCCATTATCCGTAATGATGCTGTGCGGGACTCCATATCTGAATATTAGTTCCCTGATGAAGCTAACAGCAGTACCGGTGTCAAGGCTCTTGATTGGTTTAGCCTCGATCCACTTGGTGAACTTGTCGACTGCCACCAGTACATGCGTGAAACCGCTTCGTCCTGTTCTCAAAGGACCGACCATGTCCAGCCCCCAAACTGCAAAAGGCCAGACGA
Source organism: Triticum dicoccoides (assembly GCF_002162155.2). Classification (NCBI taxonomy): domain Eukaryota; kingdom Viridiplantae; phylum Streptophyta; class Magnoliopsida; order Poales; family Poaceae; genus Triticum; species Triticum dicoccoides. Next base: position 207,825,144 of record NC_041384.1, on the reverse strand, counting down.
GTGGGATGGTCTTCAAAGCTGACGCAGGCTTGTGCGACATATTCGAGTAGAACTGACATCCCTCGCACTTATCCACTATCTCTTTTGCCATCTCATTCGCCTTGGGCCAGTAAAATCCGGCTCGGTATGCTTTGGCCACGATGGTCCGAGAGGACGCATGATGACCACAGGTCCCCGAGTGAATATCATTGAGGATGAGTCGACCTTCTTCTGGTGTTATGCACTTCTGACCGACTCTAGTCGCGCTTTCTCTGTATAATTGTCCTTTGATTACGGTAAAGGCCTTAGATCGACGGACGATCTGTCGAGCCTCTTCCTCATCCTCCAGAAGCTCTTTCCTCAAGATATATGCGACATACGGAATCGTCCAGTCGGGAATGACCACCAAAACCTCCATGATCAAGTCGACCACCGCTGGGACTTCAACTTCAGTCGGATCTGTGGCGCTCTTGGGCTGCGGAGTTTCTTCGGTGAAAGGATCTTCTTTGACTGACGGAGTGTGTATATGCTCCAATAACACACCACTCGGAATGGCTTCTCTCTTGGAACCTATCTTTGCTAGATCATCAGCTGCTTGATTTTTCAGTCGGGGTATATGATGGAGCTCCAACCCCTCGAACTTCTTTTCCAGCTTCCTCACTGCACTGCAGTATCCAGTCATGGCTGGGCTTCTCACGTTCCACTCTTTCATCACCTGATTGACCACTAAATCCGAGTCGCCATAGACCATTAGGCGACGGACGCCGAGTGAAATGGCCATGCGCAACCCATATAGGAGGGCCTCATATTCTGCCTCATTGTTGGAGGAATCAAAGTGAATCTGGAGCACATATCTGAGCTTATCTCCTCTGGGGGAAACCAGGACAACCCCAGCACCGGAACCATTCAACATCTTAGAGCCATCAAAAAACATGGTCCAATGCTCCGAGTGAACTTCAGTCGGCTGCTGTTGTTCAATCCACTCGGCGAGGAAATCTGCTATCGCCTGGGACTTAATGGCTTTCTTTGCCTCAAACTTGATATCAAGGGGAAGAAGTTCAATCGCCCATTTGGCCACTCGACCAGTTGCATCTCTGTTGTGCAAAATCTCTGATAGTGGAGCGTCGCTGACGACTGTGATGGAATGGTCAGAGAAATAATGAGCAACCTTCTTTATGGTCATGTATATTCCATACACAAGCTTCTGATAATGAGGATATCTCTGCTTGGATGGGGTCAAGACTTCAGACAAATAATACACTGGGCGCTGAACTTTGAGAGCTTTTCCTTCTTCTTCCCGCTCGACCGTTAGCACAGTACTGACGACTTGTCCTGTGGCTGCGATGTAGAGCAACAGAGGCTCTTTGCTGATTGGAGCAGCAAGCACCGGCTGGGTGGAAAGCAGAGCTTTTAGCTCGGCAAACGCTGCATCGGCCTCTGGAGTCCACTCGAACTTGTCAGCCTTCTTCATCAGTCGGTAAAGAGGCAGTGCCTTTTCACCGAGTCGTGAGATGAATCGACTTAATGCGGCCAAGCATCCAGTAAGCTTCTGGACATCGTGCACTCGCACAGGGCGTTTCATTCGGAGAATAGTGCCAATCTTCTCTGGGTTAGCGTCGATTCCCCGTTCGAAAACGAGAAAACCGAGTAACTTGCCACCAGGAACTCCAAATGTGCACTTTGATGGATTGAGCTTGATATCATACCTTCTGAGGTTGGCAAATGTTTCGGCGAGGTCAGCGAGCAGGTCGAACCTTTTCGTGACTTGACAACAATATCATCCATATAAGCTTCCACATTCCGACTGATTTGAGTGAGTAGACACTTCTGAATCATTCACATAAATGTGGCTCCGGCATTCTTGAGGCCGAATGGCATGGTGATATAGCAGAAGCACCCGAATGGAGTGATGAAAGCTGTTTTTACCTCATCGGGCCCGTACAGATGGATCTGGTGGTACCCGGAGTAAGCATCTAAAAAAGACAACCTCTCGCATCCCGCGGTCGAGTCAACAATTTGATCTATGCGAGGGAGAGGAAAGTGATCTTTCAGGCAGGCCCGGTTGATGTGCTTGAAATCAATGCACATTCGGAGCGACTTGTCCTTCTTAGGAACCATGACGACATTAGCGAGCCACTCGGAGTGGTATATCTCTCGGATAAATCCTGCCGCCAACAGTCGAGCCACTTCTTCACCGATGGCCTTTCTCTTCTGGACGGCGGACCGTTGAAGATGCTCTTTGACTGGTTTTGCAGACGAGTCGACTCTTAGGCGATGCTCAGCCAGTCCCCTGGGAACACCTGGCATGTCAGCGGGCTTCCATGCAAAAATGTCCCAGTTCTCACGGAGGAACTAGATGAGCGCTTCTTCCTATTTTGGGTCGAGTGTTGTGGAGATGTGGGTCGGAGCTGCTTCGGGGTCGGTCGGGTGAATGTGAACAGGCTTCGTCTCACCGGACGACTGGAATGCAGACTCTGTGGCGGGCTTCTTGGATCGCAGCAAGTCACTCGGATCTGCGTTTTGCTTGTACTCTTCGAACTCGACCGCTGTCACTTGGGAATCGGCAATCTTGGAGCCCTTCTGGAAGCACTCCTCTGCCTTTTTCCTATCACCGGTGACAGTGATCACTCCTTTGGGGCCGGGCATCTTCAATTTGAGGTACACGTAACATGGTCGAGCCATGAACCATGCATAGGCTGGTCTCCCCAAAATGGCATGATATGCACTTTGAAAATCCACGACCTCAAACGTCAACTTTTCTTTGCGAAAATGCTTCGAATCACCAAACACTATGTCCAAAGCTATCTGGCCGAGTGACTCGGCCTTCTTCCCTGGTATAACTCCATGAAAGCTCATGTTACTAGTGCTCAGTCGGGACATCGGAATGCCCATACCTTTCAATGTGTCTGCATATAACAGATTCAGCCCACTTCCACCATCCATCAGCACCTTTGTCAGTCGAGTGCCTTCAACAACTGGATCGACCACCAAAGCTTGCCTCCCAGGGGTGGCAATATGAGTCGGGTGATCAGATTGGTCGAATGTGATGGGTGTTTGAGACCACTTCAGATAATTTGCCTTTGCTGGGGCAACCATGTTCACCTCTCGGTTAATCACTTTCAGTCGACTTCTGCTCTCCACATCTGCAAAGATCATCAGAGTGGAGTTGATATGCGGATATCCTCCCTCACTGTCCTCTTTGTCTTCGGCCTTGTCCGACTCCTTCTCCTTGTCCTTAGACTGTTTTCCCTGAAACTGCTGGATCAGGAGTCGACATTGGCGAGTGGTGTGCTTTGGGTAAATGATATTCCCCTCTTCGTCTTTCTTCGTGTGAATGTGACATGGCATATCCAACACGTCGTTCCCTTCTTTATCCTTTACCTTCTTGGGGTTCCAGGATCCTTTTGGTTTTCCCTTAAACTTTCCTTGAGTCACGGCCAGAGCCTCTCCAGGAGCTGCCGGTTCAGCCTTCCGCTTCTGTTTCTGACTGGTGTTTCCTTTTTCCGACTGACTCGGCTTGTGCTTGCCGCTTCGGAGTCGGTCTTCTTCTTCGCCGTTGGCGTACTTGGTAGCAATCTCCATCATCCGACTCAAGGTCATGTCACCGGTTCGACCAAATTTCAAACTCAGTTCTCTGTTCTTGACACCATCTTTGAAGGCGCAGACTGCCTGATGATCGGACACATTCTCTACAGTGTGGTGCAAAGTGATCCACCTCTGAATATACTCTCTGAGAGTCTCATTAGCTTTCTGCACGCAGACTTGCAACCCTGTCAATCCAGCTGGTCGCTTGCAAGTCCCTTCAAACGTTCTGACGAACACTCGGGACAGATCTTCCCAAGTGTAAATGCTGCTAGGAGGTAATTGAGTCAACCATGCCCTGGCAGAACCTTCCAGCATGAGAGGCAAGTGTTTCATGGCCACCTCGTCGTTCCCACCACCGATCTGAACTGCCACTCAGTAGTCTTCAAGCCAAGTTTCAGGCTTAGACTCACCAGTGAACTTGCTGACTCCTGTAGCCAACCTGAAATTGGGGGGAATAACTGCGGCTCTGATAGCTCTGCTGAAACATTCAGGACCAGAAACATGTACTCGACTGCTTGTGGGTACATCTCTGTCGAGTGCGCCTCGATGGGCTCTGTTCCGGTCGACCAACCCTTGCACGATAATGGATCGCGCGTTGAAGCCTGGCTCTCTTGGGTCAACTGGAACCCTACGCCCTGTACTGTACTGACGCCTATCATCTGGCTGCCGAGGAGCGTAAGACCCACCCCTCGGAGGGGAATAGGGCACTCGACGCCTATCATCTCGGTCGAGTCTGTCGCCATATTGATCTTGCCGATTCTCACGCCCTTCGCGCCGCGGAGGCGATCTGGGGCTGTGAGCCGACTGAACCGTATTCACAGTGACGGATCGACTGTGAATTCTGTTGTGCGACTGAGACACGGCTGAATTCTGATCTCCTGCTGCCCGGAGCAGATCCCTGATCTGCAGCAAACCTCTGCCAGCTTCCGACTGCGAAGGCTGGATGGACTCTGCTATACGGGTCGCAGCTGCTAAATTCTGAATTGGGGTTCGATATACCTGAGTCGGCGGGAAGAGTTGACGTCGACTGGTGTCGGGAACTCGTTGCCGCGCGCGCTCGTCGAGTGCTCGCTGAAGGTTCTCCAGTCGAGTGCGCTCGGCCAAATTGGCCAGACGCGCCTCCTCCAAGGCACGAGCCTCGGGGGTTTCTCCTGCGATGGGAATACGCAGGGGATCCTCGTTCCTGCGGCGAAGTTCCTCTCTTTGCAGAGAGTCGAGTGGCTCGGGCTGGTACTCTTCGTAGCCTCGTGCAGGGTCGCCGCTGTCACCTGCTCCACCACCACGGGCGAAGCCAGGAGGGCTGTGGGGCCCATCGACCATCAAGATTTCTGCCGCTGGATCACTGCTTCCGCACTCGGATGCAGTCTCTACGGAGCCAGTCGACTGATCGAGCAAGCCGTAGAGAGATTCGTTGGGCTCGATTGCCGCAACTTGGGTAGTGGCCGATTGGCGAGCCACCGCGTGACTCACCCATCGCTGAAGCCTCGACCGGCCTGAGCGCTTGCGCTGGCGGGAGACCGGGAGGGTGGACGATGGAGGAGCCGATCGATACTGGGTCGACGGTTGCCGCAGCAGAACGCCGCGGACACATGCGCGAAAATGCGTCGCACCGCGGACGGGGAGCGCATCTACGTCGAGTGGAGCCTCCTGGAGCCATGCGGAGTCGTCGGCGATGAAGGTGAGAGTGCCGAGACGGATCTCTTGACCCTCGACCAAAACTCCAGCAGACACCATGATGAAAGTACTCGGAAGAATCGCAACTTCTCCACAAAATCGCTAAAACACCTGCCCCAAGGTGGGAGCCAACTGTCGTGGTTCTAAGCCTGACAGTAGAGTGAGGGGTAGGTATGGAGAGGCAAGGTCCTAGCTATGGAGAGGTTGTAAGCACAAAGGATGTACGAGTTCAGGCCCTTCTCGGAAGAAGTAACAGCCCTACGTCTCGGAGCCCGGAGGCGGTCGAGTGGATTATGAGTGTATGAACTACAAGGTGCCGAACCCCTCTGCCTGTGGAGGGGGGTGGCTTATATAGAGTGCGCCAGGACCCCAACCAGCCCACGTAGGAGAGGGTTTAAGGTGAGTTAAGTCTAGGGCGTTACTGGTAACGCCCCACATAAAGGCCTTTACTATCATAAAGTCTACTTGATTACAGGCCGTTGCAGTGCCGAGTGCCTCTTGACCTCCTGGTGGTCGAGTGAGTCTTCGTGGTCGAGTCCTTCAGGCCAGTCGAGTGAATCCTCGTTGGTCGACTGGAAGGCGACCTCTTCTCAGGATGTCCTAGGGTAAGTTACTTGGATCAGGTCCATGACCCTACCCTAGGTACATAACCCCATCAGATAGCGACGATGGATACCCCCAAATCAATTCCACCCTGATGATTTTTGCTGATTTCGAAAGCAAAAGTCGACTGAAAGTCATTAACCGTGAGGTGAATATGGCTGCTCCGGCGACACCCAGTTATCTGAAGTGGTCCCAGACTGCCATCACATTCGACCAGTCCGATCACCCTACGCACATTGCCACCCCTGGGAGGCAAGCTTTGGTGGTCGACCCAGTTGTCGAAGGCACTCGACTGACCAAAGTCCTGATGGATGGTGGCAGTGGCCTGAACATATTGTATGCTGAAACATTGAAAGGGATGGGCATTCCGATGTCCAGGATCAACGCCAGCAACATGAGCTTCCATGGAGTCATTCCTGGAAAGAAAGCCGAGTCACTCGGCCAGATTGCTCTCGACGTGGTTTTCGGTGATTCAAAGAATTACCGCAAGGAAAAGTTGACATTTGAGGTTGTGGACTTCCAAAGTGCTTATCATGCTATTCTGGGCCGTCCAGCTTATGCACGCTTCATGGCTCGACCGTGCTACGTGTATCTCAAGTTGAAGATGCCCGGCCCCAGAGGTGTGATCATTGTTACCGGCAATCGGAAGAAAGCAGAGGAGTGTTTTCAGAAAGGATCAAAGATTGCTGATGCTCAGATGGTGGTTGTTGAGCTACAAGAGTACCAGAAGACTACTGATCCGAGTGAACTGCTACGAGCCAAGAAGCCTGCTTCAGAATCTGCTTTTCAGTCGTCCGGTGAAACTAAGCCAGCTCACACTCACCCGACCGACCCCGACGCTGCTCCGACTCACATCTCAATGACGCTCGACTCCAAATAGGAAGAAGCGCTCATCCAGTTCCTCCGTGAGAACTGGGACGTCTTCGCATGGAAGCCTTCTGACATGCCTGGAGTTCCCAGGGGGCTAGCTGAGCACCGTCTACGAGTGGACCCGAAGTTCAAGCCCGTGAAAGAACATCTTCGACGGTCCGCCGTCCAGAAGAGTAAAGCTATTGGCGAGGAGGTGGCTCGGCTCTTAGCAACGGGGTTCATCCGAGAGATTTACCACTCCGAGTGGCTCGCCAATGTTGTCATGGTCCCCAAGAAGGACAAGTCACTTCGCATGTGCATTGACTTTAAACACATCAATCGGGCCTGCCCGAAAGATCATTTCCCTCTCCCCCGCATCGACCAAGTAGTGGACTCGACCGTGGGGTGTGAGTGTTTGTCTTTTCTAGATGCTTATTCAGGGTACCATCAGATCCGTCTGTATGGACCCGACGAGATCAAAACGGCTTTCATCACCCCATTTGGGTGCTTCTGTTATGTCACCATGCCCTTCGGCCTCAAGAATGTTGGAGCCACGTTCATGAGGATGATTCAGAAGTGTTTGCTCACTCAGATCAGTCGGAACATAGAAGCATACATGGATGATATTGTGGTTAAGTCACGGAAAGGTTCCGACCTACTGACTGACCTTGCCGAAACCTTCGCTAACCTCAGGGGATACGATATCAAGCTCAATCCATCAAAGTGCACATTTGGAGTTCCAAGTGGAAAGTTACTCAGTTTTCTCGTTTCCGAACGAGGAATCGACGCCAATCCCGAGAAAGTTGGCACCATACTCCGAATGAAGTGCCCTGTGCGTGTACACGATGTCCAGAAGCTTACAGGTTGCTTGGCCGCTCTAAGTTGATTCATTTCTCGTCTCGGTGAAAAGGCGTTGCCTCTTTACCGACTGATGAAGAAGTCTGACAAGTTCGAGTGGACTCTAGAAGCTGACGCAGCGTTTGCAGAGCTCAAAGCTCTGCTCTCCACCCAGCCAGTGCTTGCTGCCCCAATCAGTAAAGAGCCTCTACTGCTGTACATTGCGGCCACGGGACAAGTTGTCAGTACAGTACTCACGGTCGAGCGGGAAGAAGAAGGAAAGGCCTTCAGAGTTCAGCGCCCAGTGTATTATGTGTCTGAAGTTTTGACCCCTTCGAAGCAAAGATATCCCCATTACCAGAAGCTTGTATATGGGATCTACATGACCACGAAGAAGGTTATACACTACTTCTCTGACCATTCCATCACAGTCGTCAGCGACGCTCCACTGTCAGAGATCTTGCACAACAGAGATGCAACTGGTCGAGTGGCGAAGTGGGCGATTGAACTCCTTCCCCTAGATATCAAGTTTGAAGCAAAGAGGGCTATCAAGTCCCAAGCAATTGCAGATTTCGTCGCCGAGTGGATTGAACAGCAGCTTCCGACTCAAGTTCACTCGGAGCACTGGACCATGTTCTTCGATGGATCTAAGATGCTGAATGGTTCCGGTGCTAGGGTAGTATTAGTCTCCCCCCGAGGAGATAAGCTCAGATATGTTCTCCAGATTCACTTCGATTCCTCCAATAATGAAGCAGAATATGAAGCACTCTTGTATGGGTTGCGCATGGCCATTTCACTCGGCGTCCGGCGCCTCATGGTCTATGGCGACTCAGATTTGGTGGTTAATCAGGTGATGAAGGAGTGGGACGTCAGAAGCCCAGCTATGACTGGCTACTGCAACGCAGTAAGAAAACTAGAAAAGAAATTCAAGGGGTTAGAGCTTCATCACATCCCCCGACTGAAAAATCAAGCAGCTGATGATCTGGCAAAGATAGGCTCCAAGAGAGAAGCCATTCCCAGCAATGTGTTTTTGGAGCACATCCGCTCGCCGTCAGTCCAGGAGGATCCTTTTACAGAAGAAGCCCCGCAACCGAAAAGTGCCACAGATCCGACTGAAGTCGAAATTCCCGCTGTGGTCGACCTGGTCATGGAGGTCTTGGCAATCACTCCCGACTGGACGATACCATACATCGTGTATATCTTGAGGAAAGAACTTCCAGAGGACAAAGAAGAGGCTCGACGGATCGTCCGTCGATCCAAAGCTTTCACAGTCATAAAAGGACAGTTGTATAGAGAAAGTGCGACTGGAATCGGTCAGAAGTGCATAACGCCAGAAGAAGGTCAGATGATCCTTGATGATATCCACTCGGGGACCTGTGGTCACCATGCGTCCTCTCGGACCATTGTGGCTAAAGCATACCGAGCGGGATTTTACTGGCTAAGAGCAAATGAGATGGCGAAAGAGATAGTCGACAAGTGTGGAGGCTGCCAGTTCTACTCCAACATGTCACACCAGCCCGCATCAGCCCTGAAGACCATTCCACTCGTCTGGCCCTTTGCTGTCTAGGGACTGGACATGGTTGGTCCACTGAGAACAGGCAGGAGCGGTTTCACTCATGTGCTTGTGGCAGTCAACAAATTTACCAAATGGATTGAAGCTAAGCCCATCAAGAATCTCGATGCTTGCACTGCTATCAGTTTCGTCAGAGGGCTAACATTCGGATATGGGGTCCCGCATAGCATCATCACTGACAATGGGTCAAACTTCGATTCAGACGAGTTCAGAGCTTTTTGCGCCTCTCAAGGCACACGAGTCGACTACGCGTCGGTCGCGCATCCCCAGTCGAATGGACAAGCTGAAAGAGCAAATGGTCTGATTCTCAAAGGACTGAAGCCTCGACTGATGCATGATCTCAAGCACGCAGCAGGTGCTTGGGTCGACGAGCTTCCATCAGTTTTGTGGGGACTGAGGACCACCCCGAACCGGTCGACTGGAAGAACGCCGTTCTTTCTGGTTTACGGAGCCAAAGCCGTCCTGCCAAGTGATCTACTTCACAACGCCCCCAGTGTCGAGCTTTATAACGAAGACGAAGCAGAGCAAGCCCGGCAAGACGCAGTCGACCTCCTAGAGGAGGAGAGGGAAATGGCTATGATAAGATCGACCATCTATCAGCAAGACTTGCGTCGATTCCATGCCAGAAATGTGAAGAGTCGAGCCTTCCAGGAAGGAGATTTGGTCCTCCGAGTGGATCAACAGAAACCACACAAACTTGCTCCTACTTGGGAAGGCCCCTTCATCGTCACCAGAGTCCTCCACAATGGAGCGTATCACCTCTACAATGTTGATCGCCAGATCGACGAGCCACGAGCTTGGAATGCGGAACTGCTCCGCCCCTTTTACACTTGAGTTCTCCCTTGGACGAGATGTAATAAGAAAAAAAATTCTGCAGTTCATTTTTACCAAAGACAAGAGTGTCCCAATAATTGTTGTCACTCTTGTTTGCATACGAAATCCTCCAGTGGGTGACTTAGCTGCGAATCCGTTTCGCCTAAGTTTGAAAAAATCCTACCGGGTGGAGAGCAATCCTCCCACTCGGGGGCTTAGCTACAGTCCAGTACTCGCCTAAGTTCTCCCACTTAGAGACTTAGCTGCAGTCAGGCACTCGCCTAAGTTTGAAAAATCCTACCGAGTGGAGAGCAATCCTCCCACTCGGGGGCTTAGATCCAGTCCAGTACTCGCCTGAGTTCTCCCACTTAGAGGCTTAGCTGCAGTCAGGCACTCGCCTAAGTTTGAAAAAATCCTACCGAGTGGAGAGCAATCCTCCCACTCGGGGGCTTAGCTGCAGTCCAGTACTCG
>NC_041384.1:207800748-207814457 GCF_002162155.2 Triticum dicoccoides | reverse complement strand
GTGATTAGAAATCCTACTGAGTGGCGAGCCAGACTCCCACTCGGGGGCTTAGCTGCAGCCCAGCGCTCGCCTAAGTGTTTAAAAATCCTACCGAGTGGAGAGCAAACCTCCCACTCGGGGGCTTAGCTGCAGCCCAGTGCTCGCCTAAGTGTTTAAAAATCCTACCGAGTGGAGAGCCAACCTCCCACTCGGGGGCTTAGCTGCAGCCCAGCGCTCGCCTAAGTGTTTAAAAATCCTACCGAGTGGAGAGCAAACCTCCCACTCGGGGGCTTAGCTGCAGCCCAGCGCTCGCCTAAGTGTTTGAAAAATCCTACCGAGTGGAGAGCAAACCTCTCACTCGGAGGCTTAGCTGCAGCCCAGTGCTCGCCTAAGTACAGGACACAACCCAATCCGCAAGTCGACTGCTGCCTTCTCCTTCGGAGCTGCGCCGCAAATACAAGGTTATTCCGAGTGAAGATCAAGTTCCACTCGACGAATCAAACCATGAAGATATTCAACGAGAAATCAAGATCAGATAAAGCCTAAAAGGTCCCAGACCTCAGATCGAAGTACTCGAGCCCTCGGCTCGGCGGAGTTTAACGGTTACAAATCCACTCGGCATTTCGAGGCAAATTTAAAGTGAAGCATAATAGTTTTTCATTCCTCAGGAGGAGGACTGGAAGGGGCGACGAACTCGTCCAAGTCGATCCCGTCTGCAATACGAGTGGCAGCAGCAATAAAAGTCTCCATGAAGTCCTGAAAGTTGTGCTTCCTGGTATTAGCAACTTGGATGGCGGCCAGCTTTTCTTCTCGCGCCTCCTTGCAATGGACGTGGACCAGAGACAGAGCGACATCAGCACCACATCTAGCAGAAGATTTCTTCCATTCCGCCACTCGACCCGGGACTTCATCCAGTCGGACCATCAGGGACTCGAGGTCGTTCTGAAGCGTCGTTCCAGGCCAGAGTGATGTGTCGATCCGCGACATCGCAACCTTCAGCCGAGCAAGATAATCAACAACGCTGGTAACACGAGACTCCAGTCGGAGCACGTTCATAGCAGCCTCGTCCTTCACGAGAGAATTGGCGGGATCCAAGCCTGGCTCCACTCGACTGGTTTCCTCCTTGAAGCTCTGGCAGAATTCTGCAAACACGATTCAAGAATAAGACAGTGGCCATGCGCGGGCTCGGTAACTACAAGACAACCGAGTTGGAATAATTACCTTCGAGCATGACGAATAGCTTCTTGGCGAGTCCACCGAGATAAGCCTCCAGATCTTTTACCTTCCCCGCCAGCTCACCCGCCTTGTCGTGCAGAGCCATCTTTTCTTTCTTCAGTCGACTGGCATCTCGGTTAGCTGTCTCGAGAGCAGTTTTCAGTCTGGAGTTCTCCTGTTCAAGAGTTCCGACCGAAGCCAGTTTCTCTTCTGCGAGCTTCTTTTGCTCGAGGCCTCCTTCTGTGCCTCTGCAAGATCTTGATCCTTCTTCTTTAGAGCTTCCTCCAGTTTATCTGCGGCGCGTCGAGTGGAACCAACATCAAGAATGGACAAGAAAGAAAAGCCACCCGTTAAGAATGGAGAACCTCACCAGCCATACCTTTTGCTTCTTCTTGCACCTTCTTCAAATTCTCCTGGGCAAGCTTCAAGTTAAGGTTGAGCTGGATCTGCTGATTCTCCAACTCAGTATAGCGAGCTACAAGTTCACAGGATTTCCGTAAAAAGAAAAATCAGTCGACAGACGTCCAAAATAAGTTGCTTCCGAGTAACTAAGAGGCAATGATGACGTTTCTAAGACTACAGCCGAATCAAGAACATTCGACAGTAGTCTCGGGGACTACACCCAGTGGGTGCACTCAGCGTGCCCCCACTGTAAAAAAAAGTCGACTGCCCGCAGTCGACCGGATACAGTCCCATTCGACATGGCCTGACCAGACCGAGTGAAGAAATACATCTACAACAACACAATATAAAGACTACAGTCGACTGCCCGCAGTCCACCGTAGTCTCGGGGACTACACCCAGTGGGTGCACTTAGCGTGCCCCCACTCGTCCAAGAATTGACAGACACACCCAGTGGGTGTACATATACAAAGATCTTCGGAAAAGAGATTCTTCAAACAGCATATCATAACAGACCAAGCGTTGAGTCGACTGACCTGGACGTTGCTCTGAAGAGCCGAGCTCGCGTCATAAGCTGCTTGGCTGGCCTCCCGAGCCACCTTCACTTGCTCCATCATGATCCCCGCCTGGCGTATAGCCTCTTTTGCAGCAGCCGCTTGGTCCTCAGGGACAGGGTATGCGGCAAAAAGCGAAGACGGATCCGCAGTCGACGTCGAGGGCCGCACACTCGTCAGAGGAATGGCGAAGGTCACAGAAGCCCGAGTGGTGTCACCACCATCCCGAGCTACGGCCTCAGACGCCGGAGCAGATTGGGGGGTCTTGTCAGCCGACGCCCTCTTGTTCCTCCTCACTCTCAACGGTTCGTTGTCATCGTCATCCGGGAGGTCGATAACATGAGGAGGGGCTACAAGGGAAACATTCAATCGACCAGAGTTGCAATAAATGTTTAGTTGACTCAAAGCGGAACGTCAGTAATCGTACCAGGGTTGGAGGTAACAGCATCCTCCATCTCTTGGTCATCGTCCTTGGCGGAGATCTCAGAAGTAGCGGCACTGCAAGTCTCGAAAGTCAGTCAGTTGGCTCAACGAATCGACCAAGGATCTGTCCACGGTCGACAAAGGAAAACAAGTTTTATTATTACCCAGAAATGGTGGGGACGGCCATCTTCATCTTGGGCAGAGCCTTGGGCGGCTTGGACGGCGCTGCGCGTGGGTGCTTGGGAGCCTTTCCAGTCGGCGTAAGAGAAGAGGTCCGAGGGCGTTTCGACGACTGCCCAACAGGAGCAGTCGCCCTACCACGCTCCTGCGCTGGGTCGTGTGTGAGCTTGGATCGCCCCTCCGGGCGGGGGGGTTCAACCTCCTCCTCCTCCTCTTCGCTGGAGTCGACGTCGTCGCCTCCCTCTCCTTCACCGTCGGACTCCCACTCGCCTTGATCGTCTCCGCTCTCACCTCCGCTCGCCTCCCCTTCCTCAGTTGGCCCCTGTGCCCCGTTGGGCGTCGAGTACATCGGTAGTCGCCTGGAAAACAACAGACAAGACGAAAGTCAATCGACCTACTCAAAGAAGACCAATGAAGAAAACAAGATCTCAGTCAGGAGCATAAAGACATACCTGGTCCACGTCATACGAGTTGTCGAGTGGAATTACCCTCCTGGCTCCTTGGGGGTTGTCTTTGTTCCCCGTGATGCTCGACAGCCACCCCTCCAGCATCTCGTCAGTAACCTCCTCTGGGTGGACCCGAGTGGTGTCGTCGAGACCCGAGTACAGCCACATCGGGTGGTCACGAGCTTGGAGCGGTTGGATGCGCCTCCGGAGGAAGACCTCCAGCAAGTCCATACCAGTCACGCCCTCACGGACAAGCTCAACCACTCGATCATCCAGTACTTTGACTTGGGCCTTTTCCTCCGGCGTCACTTTTAGAGAAGTAGGTTTTTCGGCTCGGTCGAGTGAGAAAGGGGGGAGTCCGGTCGACTGCCCTGGGGTCGCCTGGTCTTGACAGTAAAACTTGGTTGCCTGCCAACCGCGGACCGACTCCGGGAAAATGATAGATGGAAAACAACTCTTTCCCCTCGTCTGGATCGCCAGGCCCCCGCACAGCTGAATCACCTGCGTCCTTTCGTCACTCGACTTGGCCTTCTTGGCCGATTGAAAACAGCAGGTAAAGATGTGCTTGAAGAGTCCCCAATGGGGGCGGCAACCCAAGAAACCCTCACACATGGAAATGAAAGCAGCAAGATATACGATGGAGTTGGGAGTGAAGTGGTGGAGCTGCGCTCCGAAGAAGTTCAGAAAGCTCCGGAAAAAAGGATGGGGCGGCAGAGAAAACCCTCGGTCGATATGGGTGGCTAGGAGCACACACTCACCGTCGCGAGGCTGAGGTTCGATCTCTCTCCCCAGGAGACGCGCAGCTTCGTGGGGAATGACTCCCCCCTCGACCATGTCGTCGAGGTCTTCTTGCCGGATCACCGACGGCATCCAGTCGCCCTGGATCCAGCCGCGGGGCAGAGCAGACCTTGAGGAAGATCTGCCCCGAGCAGATCTCTTCCCTTTCCCCTGCGCTGCCGCCTTCTTCGCGCGCTCCAGAGCGGATGTCTTGTCCTTCGCCATCGTCGCCGGCAAATCTCGCACGGGTCTGCGGCGCTAGGGCGAGAGCGGAGGTGGCGGAGAAGCTTGCGAAGGGAGAGAGGAAGAAGAGAGCACACTGTTTGGAAACCCCGAGCCGGCTACTTATAAGATGCCGCTCCCGAGTGGCTGACTGGTAGGCCCAGGCAATCCAGTCAAATCCCGCAGCGGACGCGCGCGCATTACGTGGCGAAAAAGGTGGCACGGAAATCGAGGAGCTTCCGCTTTACCGCTTCCGATTACTGCGGCCGCTCCCGTCCCGCGTGCTTCCCGAAATCCGAATCCCAAACATCCGCGGGCTGCAAAACAACTTGTCAAAACAGAAGACCCCGCTCGCGCCGACACTCGGTATGTCACAAGTAAAGAAATTCACTCGACGAAAGGCCTGGAATGGATCAAGGCGACTGGAAGAGGTTGATGACGTCATCCGTGACGATTGACCCAAAATGAGGCACTCATGCAGCCCAAAGGACCAGTCGGAAGGATTCCAACTCTTGCCCCACTCAAACCTCGATCCATTCGGGGGCTAATGATGAAGCTATGTACCTAGGGTAGGGGCACGGACCTGTCCAAAGAGCCCTACCCTAGGACATCCCTGGAAGAAATCACCTTACAATCGACTTGAAGGTATCCCACTCGACAGGTTCAAGACACTCGACCAAGAAGCTATCACTCGACCATGAAGCCAACCACTCGACTGCCAGGAGACCTAAAGTCACTCCGCAGGCAAACGGTCGGCTATTAAGTAGTCTTTATGGTCATTATAGCACTTTATTAGGGGCATTATCAGTAACGCCCAACCTTAAATGTACCTTAAACCCTGCATCACTGAGGGCATGAGAGGGCCGGCGAACTCCATATAAGCCACCCCCCTCCTCAGTATGAAGGGTTCACACCTCCGTTATTCACACGCCAGTAATCCAATCGACCGCCTCCGGGCACCGAGACGTAGGGCTGTTACTTCCTCCGCGAAGGGCCTGAACTCGTACATCTTGGTGCGTTTACAACTTCCCAATAGCTGAGATCTAGCCTCTCCATACATACCCCCCTACATCACTGTCAGAGTTAGAACCACGACAGGCAGGGGGGAGGCGCGCGCGACCTCGTGGCCCTTCTTCCCTCTCTCCACTAAAGCCCAATAAGGCCCATTAAATTCCCCCGACGAATTCCTGTAACTCTCCGGTACTCCAAAAGATACCCGAATCACTCGGAACCATTCCGATGTCCGAATATAGCCTTCCAATATATGAATGTTTACCTCTCGACCATTTCGAGACTCCTCATCATGTCCGTGATCTCATCCGGGACTCCGAACAGACTTCGGTCATCAAATCACATAACTCATAATACAAATCGTCATTGAACGTTAAGCGTGCAGACCCTACGGGTTCAAGAACTATGTAGACATGACCGAGACACATCCCCGGTCAATAACCAATAGCGAAACCTGAATGCTCATATTGGCTCCTACATATTCTACGAAGATCTTTATCGGTCAAACCGCATAACAACATACGTCATTCCCTTTGTCATCGGTATGTTACTTGCCCGAGATCCGATCGTCGGTATCATCATACCTAGTTCAATCTCGTTACCGGCAAGTCTCTTTACTCATTCCGTAATGCATCATCCCGCAACGAACTCATTAGTCACATTGCTTGCAAGGCTTATAGTGATGTGCATTACCGAGAGGGCCTAGAGATACCTCTTCGATACACGGAGTGACAAAATCCTAATCTCGATCTATGCCAACCCAACAAACACCTTCGGAGACACCTGTATAGCATCTTTATAATCACTCAGTTACGTCATGACGTTTGATAGCACACAAGGTGTTCCTCCGGTATTCGGGAGTTGCATAATCTCATAGTCAGAGGAACATGTATAAGTCCTGAAGAAAGCAATAGCAATAAAACTCAACGATCATAATGCTAAGCTAACAGATGGGTCTTGTCCATCACATCATTCTCCTAATGATGTGATCCCGTTCATCAAATGACAACACATGTCTATAGTTGTGACGCCCGGATAACTAAGCTACAGTGAACCTCTGCTAATAATGCCACGTCACCACGATTACTGTTGATAAACTCATATTGATTCAAAACCGATTCAAATTTAAACTCAAGTCAAACGGTAAAGGTTTTCAAATATTAAAACTAAAATGTTTGGGTTGAGCTAGATAATGCATAGGTATTTATGGTGAAGAAACCACACTTTTTCTAAAATGCTTAAATACTCTAAAGTTAATAAAATAGCAGCATAACCAAGATAATAAATGCCTTTTATTATTTATAAAATGTTAAACTATTTATTTAGGGCTTTAAACTTTTTGTAGCAGAGGTATAAATTAGTAGTAACATTTAAGGTATAACTTTTGTATTTTATAAAACTAAAATAAATAAATAAAAAGGAAACAATGACTAAAAATGAAAGCAGAAAAGAAAAGCCAAAAAAGAAGAGAAAAGGAAAGAAGTGGCCCATGTGGGGGGGGGGGGCAGGAAGGCCCAACCCATGTCACCTCCTCTCTCTCCCCACGCTACAGTTAACATGGGGGAGGCCGTGGCGGCCATCCGCGCCTCCCTGGCCGGCGATGCCACCGTGGCGACCATCCCACGGTGCCCCGCTTGGATAAGGACCACCCCTGAGCCTCCCGAACCCTAGACCCTCACTTCCCCTCTCCCGCGCCGCTTCACTCTCTCCCACACCCACCCGCGTCGTCGATGCTATGGCCTCCGACGACCACGCGCCCACTGAGCTCTCCGCGTCCAGCCACCTCGTCCACGAGCTTCACCGACGTTCACTCCGTCGACTACTTCCACAAGTTGGAGCCGGGAGCCCCTACATCGCCGGGATCAACATCGTCTTCAAGCTCTGACCCGAGCTCGCCGCCTTTGGTTCGGTCGTCTCCGACAGCCCCCGGCCTCCCCGAGTCCTCCTCTGCATTCGCTGTGAGCGCCGCCTCACAATCCCTCTCTCTCCCGTGCGTGTTTTGGTGCCGTTGACGTCGTAGCCGAGCTCGCGTACTCTGTCCACCGCGTTGGTCGCCGCCGTGGCTGCTACAGCCTAGCCCCGCTCCAGCCGCCCGGCACGCCCTGGGCCTATCCCGTCGTGCCCGCGCCTCGCCTGACCGCGTGCCCACACACGCTGCAATGCAGCTGCCCGTGTCCGCCTGCTGCAGCGTGCCGCTTTTGCGCGCTACTGCTCCTTCCCTGCTGCTCGTTAAACTGCTGCTACTCTGGCCCCGCGCCGCCGCTGCAGCCTGCTGAAGCACCACGCCGTACGCCCCTGCTCATCCACGGCCTCGCCCCTCTGCCTCGGTCACTCCAGCGCCCGCACGCCCCCCCCTTCCACCGCCCGCTGCTGGGTGCAGCTCCGGCCGGCAGGCTCGCCGCGCCCGCTGGCCGCAGCCGGGTTCGCCCTGGGCGGCGCTCGGAACCAGCCCCACCAGCGCCTTCCCCGTCCTGGCCGTCGGCACCGTCCGCAGCTTCCCCTCCCGGTCTGGCCACGCCCGGCTGCACCCTGCGTCGTCCGTCGCTGCTCCTCGCGCGACCCCCGCCTGCCTGCAGCGACGCTGCACTCCGCGCCCGCGTCTCCCGCCCGCCGGCGCGCCCGCGCCTCCCCGCTCGCACTAGCTCTGCGGCGCTCCGCCCTCGCCGCTGCCACGTGCTGCTGCTGCTCCGCTGGCCGCTGTCGGCGCCCGACAGCGCTTGCCCACGTCCATGCTTTTCCGATGCCCGCCGCTGCCGCCGGCCATGGTCACGGCCATGGCCGTGTGCGTATGTGCGTGTGTGTGGTGTGCGTGTGTGTGTTTGACACGACCCCCTTTTTTCTACATGAGTTAGCACTAACCGCCACCTAATTCCCCCACCCCACTAATTAACCCACTAACAATGACACATGGGCCCTCCTTGTTAAAGTTAAGATTAAAACAAATTTGAGTTTTCTAAGTCAATGACACCTGGGACCCACATCACTGTTTACTTTGACCAGTCAACTATTGACTGCTTAGTCAACAGTTGACCTGGCCCGTCTTGTCATACTCTATGTAGTATTACAGTGGGTACACTTAGCATTTAATAATAAATGAATTTCGAATTAAAATAAATCCAGAAATCTAGAAAATGTTTAAATCTTTGAAAATTCATATAAAATAATTTATAAGTCACATGAAAAAAACTTTGTACATGAAAGTTGCTCAGAACGACGAGACGAATCCGAATACGCATCCCATTCGTCCGCCACACATCCCTAACATGGCGAACACACAACCTTCCCCCTCCGGTTCATCTGTCCAAAAACGCGAAACATCGGGAAAACTTTCCCGGATGTTTCCCTCCTTCGCAGGTACCACCTACTACCGTGTTAGGGCCCACCTAGCACCGCTCATTGTCATGTCATGCATCGTCATGCTTATGTTTGCATTATATTTATTGTTTCTTCCCCATCTTCTCTCGTTAAACACCAAGACTGACGCCGCTGCCGGTGCCCCAGTCGACTACGTTGTTGACGACCCCTACTTGCCAGAGCAACCAGGCAAGCCCCCCCCTTGATTACCAGATATCGCCTACTCTCCTCTATACTACTTGCATTAGAGTAGTGTAGCATGTTACTGCTTTCCGTTAATCCTATTCTGATGCATAGCCTGTCATCGTTGCTACAACTGTTGATACCTTACCTGCAATCCTAAATGCTTAGTATAGGATGCTAGATTATCATCAGTGGCCCTACATTCTTATCTGTCTGCCATGCTATACTATCGGCCCGTGATCACTTGGGAGGTGGTCACGGGTATATACCTATATACATAATATATGATACTTGTGGTGACTAAAGACGGGTCGGCTCGTAGGAGTACCCGCGAGTGATTCACGGATTGGGTCCGAAAGGACGTTTGTCCCGACGACCCTCTGAGTGGATCTTTGTGGCGAAGCGACAGGGCAGGTTGAGACCACCAAGGAGAGAGGTGGGCCTGGCCCTGGTCGGCGTTCGCGGTTATTTCAAGATAACACGTTTAACGAGATCTTGGTATTTGATCTGAGTTTGGCCACTGGCCTATATGCACTAACCATCTATGCGGGGATAGTTATGGGCACTCGACGTCGTGGTATCAGCCGAAGCCTTCGTGACGTCAGTGACTGAGCGGCGCGCGCCGGATTGGACTGTAAGCTTGCTCTTGTATTAAGGGGGCTAGTTCTGCTTCCGGCCGCGTACGCAACATGCAGGTGTGCAATGGGCGATGGGCCAGACCCCTGCGCCATAGGATTTAGACCGGCATGCTGACCTCTCTGTTGTGCCTAGGTAGGGCTGCGACGTGTTGATCTTCCGAGGCCGGGCATGACCCAGAAAAGTGTGTCCGGACAAAGGGGATCGAGCGTGTTGGGAAATGTGGTGCACCCCTGCAGGGAAGTTAATCTATTTGAATAGCCGTGATCTTCGGTAATAGGACGACTTGGAGTTGTACCTTGACCTTATGACAACTAGAACCGGATACTTAATAAAACACACCCTTCCAAGTGCCAGATACAACCCGGTGGTCGCTCTCTAACAGGGCGACAAGGAGAGGACCGCCGGATAGGATTATGCTACACGATGCTACTTGGTGAACTTACCATCTACTCTCTTCTACATGCTGCAAGATGGAGGTGGCCAGAATCATAGTCTTCGATAGGACTAGCTATCCCCCCTTATTCCGGCATTCTGCAGTTCAGTCCACATATGATACCCTTATTCCATTTGATACCAATGCATCCATATGTAGTGTAGCTCCTTGCTTGCGAGTGCTTTGGATGAGTACTCACGGTTGCTTTGCTTCCTCTTTTCCCCTTTTCTATACTCGATTGCTGCGACCAGACGATGGAGCCCAGGAGCCAGACGCCACTGTGGATGACGACTACTACTACTCGGGAGGTGCCTACTACTACGTGCAGCCCGCTGACGACGACCAGGAGTAGTTTAGGAGGATCCCAGGCAGGAGGCCTGCGCCTCTTTCGATCTGTATCCCAGTTTGTGCTAGCCTTCTTAAGGCAAACTTGTTTAACTTATGTCTGTACTCAGATATTGTTGCTTCCGCTGACTCGTCTATGATCGAGCTCTTGTATTCGAGCCTTTGAGGCCCCTGGCTTGTAATATGATGCTTGTATGACTTATTTTATTTGTAGAGTTGTGTTGTGATATCTTCCCATGAGTCCCTGATCTTGTTCGTACACGTTTGCGTGTATGATTAGTGTATGATTGAATCGGGGGCGTCACAATAGTCAGGAAACTTAACCATCTTTGATTAACGAGCTAGTCAAGTAGAGGCATACTAGGGACACTCTATTTGTCTATGTATTCACACATGTACTAAGTTTCCAGTTAATACAATTCTAGCATGAATAATAAAAATTTATCATGATACAAGGAAATATAAATAGTAACTTTATTATTGCCTCTAGGGCATATTTCCTTCAACAATGTGCTTTAGCTTGTGAAATGATTCATGCACTTGCTGCCAGAAGGTCCCCACTCGGCTCCTTCCTACGAAATCCACGGATACAACCAACCACGCATTGCACAACAACTCATCCTCCATGGCCGAGTAGCTCGGCATCCTTTGTACTCTAAAAACGATATAGCGTTCGAAAATAAGCTCAATGGCATTTACCGGACATCCGCCAAGCATGGTGTCTGTCCTAGAGGTCGTCGACTGTGATGGCCTGGCTTATTAGGGATGATAGACTACTCATATCAATAAGGAATTCCTTCTTTTCCGGTAGCCCATTCGGACAGAACTCCAAAGTTAAGCGTATTCAGCTTGGAGTAGTGTCAGGATGGGTGACCGACCGGGAAGTTGCTCCCGGGTGCGCATGAGTGAGGACAAAGTGCGTAGAAAAGACTAGTATTGATCTGTGGGGCCAGTCTAGATCCCGCCAGGAGTAACGACCACCGGCGGGTGTGTCCGGGGCGTTACAAGTTGGTATCAGAGCCGACCCTCGCGGTTACACGGATGGTTGCGGACAAGTGCGTGGTCATGTTGTTCATGACGTTTGTGACCCGTCATGGCACGCGGTATGACACATGTACTGGACTGGAAGCACAGACGTATGTGCCAAGAGGGAACGTTCCTGTGGCCCGACGAGGACGTCGGTTCCTCTGAGTGGGGGTGTATGTGATGGCCTGGCTTATTAGGGATGATAGACTACTCATATCAATAAGGAATTCCTTCTTTTCTGGTAGCCCATTCAGACAGAACTCCAAAGTTAAGCGTGCTCAGCTTGGAGTAGTGTCAGGATGGGTGACCGACCAGGAAGTTGCTTCCGGGTGCGCATGAGTGAGGACAAAGTGCGCAGAAAAGACTAGTATTGATCTGTGAGGCCAGTCTAGATCCCGCCAGGAGTAACGACCACCAGCGGGTGTGTCCGAGGCATTACATCGACAGGGGGGGGGGGCGGAGTGTACTTAGGTACAAACGACTCCAGGGTGGACAGCGCCATCGCAGAGGCGAGCAGACGCGTCGGTGCCGGTTGCGGACGTCCGACAATGCCTATGTGGCGTCGAAGACGTATAACACAACGACAAAGGTGAAGGGTGCGGATGCAAAATAAGGAGAAGAAGGGACATAGTGGAAGGAAATGAGACCGAGAGGGAATTGGGTGGACCGGGGGTGTCAGACTCTGCTGTCCGAACTCCCGCTACCCCCACCCCCACACACATTGTCTCTAATTTGTAGGAGAAAATACATTCCGACCGATCGACGGACCGATACAGACCCGCGATGATGGCTTTCATAGTCTGGACAGTGCGATTGAAACGGATGCAAACGGTTTAAGGGTCAACGTTGGAGATGCTCTAACCTCATTGGTTTTTTTGCATCATTTTGGGCCTTCCAAATGTGCCAAATCATTATTAGTACCACGAAAGCCATGGCCTCGCCGAAGGAAATAAAAAATCAAGTGCGGTCGACCGTGTTGGAGTCTTGAAGATATAGCCGGCCAAACGGGTCGGGCTAGCTGGGCCGCCCAATAGCACGTAGTCACAGCACGGCCTAGGCACGACACCACCCAGGCTAAATGAGCTAGGCCCGACACGCAGCACGCCAGGGGTTGTGCTTGGGCTTGGAGACTGGGCACGCGGGCCGACACGACACGACCCGTTTTATTATTTTTTTGTTTTTTCTGAATTTTTTAAATATATTTACCATATATAATCAGCCTAATAGGCCTAAAATGGCCCAAATACAACCCATATGGCCAATTGTAAACAGACTGGTGTGCTAAACGGGTCAACGGGCCGGCCCGATTAGCTAAGCGGCCATGCCTGGGCTTGGAGGCGCAGCACGTGGGCTCGCACGGCGCGGCCCGCTTACTAGGTGGATCCTATTTGACGCGCGCGTGCGTCCACGAGACTCGCTTTCACTGAAGCGCAGGAGCACCTGCGTGCAAAGGGCCGCCGGCCCACTTCGTGAGTTAAGTGCCAGCAAACCGGTTTTGGGAACCTTCTAGAAGGTTCCATAAACCGGTTTCTTCCTTTTTTTCTCTTTTGTCGGTTTTCTGATTTTTCCTTTTTTTAATTCTGTTTCTTTTTTCTTTCTCTTTTTTATTTTATCCTTTTTCATTTTTATGTTCCTTTGTTTTAAAAAAAGTTTGAAATTCCATATTTTCTTCATAATTTCATAAAAAATTCATGGTTATTAAATTTTGTTCACAATTCAAAATTTGTTCAGCGTATATTACGGAAATGTTCAATGTATATTTAAAATTTGTTCAGCGTACATAAAAAAAATGTTCAGTATGTATTTTAAAACTGTTCAGCGTATATTAGAAAAAATGTTCAATTTATATTTTTAAATTATTCATCTTATTGGAATTTAGAAATTTCTCTTCATCATGCCAATAATTGTTCACATTTTAAAAGTTTGTTCAAATTTCAAAAATGTTCATAGTTTTAAATAGTGTTTGCGTTTGTAAAATTTTGTGCATAATTTTCTATTTTTTTGTTACCGAGTTTTGAAAATTGTTCGAAAAAATTGAAAATATGTTCGGGACTTTAGAGCTCGCGCTGCATATAAACACGTAAAACGTTTCAGCCCGATTGGTAGGTTCTAGACTTCGCGAGTGGGACGTCACGAGTTCGATATCTGGCCACCACGTTTATTTTTGGCGATATTTTACGCGCTGGAGTTCCTGACCTCCAAATGGCCCGGCCCATGTGCATCTACCTTCGGCGAACGCACCTTCGTTTGACGCTAACGAGCGTCAGACAGGGGGTCCCCGCTTACTAATCGTGCCCCCATATAGGCCGTGTCGTGCCTGGCCTGATTAGCATGGGCCGGGCCGGGCCGGCCTGCTTGGCCAGCTCTGCTTGGAGATGCTCCGCAGCCGAATAGGCAAACGAGCGCTCTGTAGTCTGTACCCTGCTCTCCTAGGTTTTAGTGGATTTTCATGGCGGCGGCGCTGCGGACGCCGGCGATTCGCAGTCGCCCCCTCGCCGCCTACACATTTCTCCGGACCCG
>NC_041384.1:207740669-207800511 GCF_002162155.2 Triticum dicoccoides | reverse complement strand
GATGTTGTCCTCTCCGTCCTCCGCTCCCTACAGAACACCTCTCTCGCCGGTCCCTTCTTCCTCCTCGCCTCCTCCGCCTCCTCTCCCCACTCACTGCCCCCCGAAGCGTATAACGCCGTCCTCCCATTCCTCTCCCACGACCTAGCGGCTCTCGACAAGGTCCTGGAAGAGATGTCCCTCCTGGGCTACGGCCTTCCCAACCCTGCCTGCGCCACTCTAGTCTCCACCCTCGTCCGCTCCCGCCGCCTCGTCGACGCCTTCCATGCCATTGGCATCATGCGGCGGCTCAAGTTCAGGCCGGCGTTATCTGCGTACACCGTGCTGATTGGTGCTCTGGCTGAGGCGCGGCAGCCCGAGCGTGCGCTGGAACTGCTGCGGCAGATGCAAGAGGTCGGGTATGAGGTGGGCGTGCCTCTTTTCACGACGTTGGTGCGGACCCTGGCCCGCGAGGGAAGAGTGGAGGGCGCGTTGATGCTGGTGGACGAGGTGAAGGGGAGATGCCTTGAGCCAGATATTGTGTTGTACAATGTGTGTATTGATTGTTTTGGAAAGGCTGGGAATGTGGACATGGCCTGGAAGTTCTTTCATGAGCTGAGAGCCCAGGGTCTGCAGCCAGATGATGTATCATACACAAGCATGATCTGGGTGCTTTGCAAGGCAGGGAGACTAGGTGAGGCAGAGGAGTTATTTGGGCAGATGGAAGTGGAAAGGGCTGTGCCTTGTGCTTACGCATATAATACTATGATCATGGGATATGGGTCAGCTGACCGGTTTGATAATGCTTACAAGCTGCTTGAGCGCTTGAGGGAGAGGGGTTGTATTCCATCTGTCATTTCATTTAATTCAATTATCACGTGCCTCGGGAAGAAGAGGAGGGTTGATGAGGCACTGAGATTGCTTGATGTCATGAAGAAGGATGCTAAGCCAAATACCTCAACGTATAACATCATTATTGATATGTTGTGCATGGCTGGGAGGGTTAATGAAGCATATAAGATACGTGATGAAATGGAACTTGATGGCCTATATCCAAACTTAATGACAGTTAACATAATGGTGGATAGGCTGTGCAAGGCAAAGCTGCTCGATGAGGCCCATAAAATATTTGAAAGTGCGAGTCAGAGAGGTTGCAATCCTGATTCTGTGACGTACTGTTCCCTTATGGATGGCCTTGGAAAGAAGGGAAAGATTGATGAGGCCTATAGGCTATTCGAGAAAATGTTGGATGCAGGCCACAATGGTAATCCTGTGTTATATACTTCCTTGATCAGGAATTGCTTTCTGCATGGAAGGAAAGAAGATGGGCACAAGATCTTCAAAGAGATGATCCGTCGAGGATGCAAGCCTGATCTCATCCTACTTAACACATATATGGATTGTGTTTTCAAAGCAGGTGAGATTGAAAAGGGAAGAGCAATTTTTGAGGACATCAAGAGTTATGGGTTTCTTCCTGATGTTCGAAGTTACTCCATTTTGATTCATGGTGTCACAAAAGCTGGTCAGGCTAGAGAAACGTCCAGTATTTTTCACGCAATGAGTCAGCAAGGTTTTGCACTTGATGCTCGGGCTTACAATGCTGTTATTGATGGGTTATGCAAATCTGGAAAGGTAGACAGGGCCTATGAAGTTCTCGAGGAGATGAAGCTAAAACATATCTCTCCAACGGTTGCTACATATGGATCGATTATTGATGGTCTGGCCAAGATTGATAGGTTAGATGAGGCTTACATGCTTTCTGAAGAAGCGAAATCGAAAGGAATAGAATTGAATATTATTCTGTATAGTTCTCTCATAGATGGCTTTGGGAAGGCTGGCAGGATAGATGAAGCTTATTTAATTTTAGAAGAGATGCTGAAGAAGGGTCTGACTCCAAATGCTTATACATGGAATAGTCTCATGGATGCTTTAGTGAAAGCTGAAGAAATCAACGAGGCCCTTATTTGTTTCCAGTCAATGAAGGAAATGAAATGTCCACCAAATACCTATACATACAGCATTCTTATAAATGGCCTTTGCCGGGTACAGAAGTACAACAAGGCTTTTGTGTTCTGGCAAGAAATGCAAAAACAAGGTTTGATCCCAAACGTTGTCACTTACACAACCATGATCTCCGGGCTTGCAAAGTGAGGGAACATAACAGATGCTTACAACCTATTTGTGGGGTTCAAAACCAATGGCGGAGTGCCTGACTCTGCATGTTTCAATGCTCTCATAGAGGGTATGAGCAATGCAAACAGAGCAATGGAGGCGTATCACATTTTTGAAGAAACTCGTCTAAGGGCATGTAGAGTCAATGTGACGACATGCGTCAGTCTTTTAGACGCTTTGAACAAGTCTGAATGTCTCGAGCAAGCTGCGGTCGTTGGTGCAGTTCTGAGTGAGATTTCCAAATCCCAGCATGCTTCTAGATCCTTGTAATATTCAGGATCTTGTATTGTGACACACTGTTGCAGAATTTGCATCTCTGCTGTGACTGAGTTGATCTGGCTGTACTGTTTGTGCTTCTTGGTCACTTGATATGGGAGTTTTTATGTGGCTTATAATATATTTTTTAAATGGCTGAAATTGAATGCATGCCTGCTGTGCTGCTGTTTGGAGAGAAGACATTCTTCTGTAGTTCCCTTGATTCTGGTAAGGTTCTGATCTTCAACTTTATATATCTGCTTCTAGAAAAGAAGAAAAATCCAGTCACTATGCCTAATCATATGTTGGAACCAATCTTTTTACCAGGTAAGCTGATGATTTGAACCCTCCAAGTTAGCACATTAACTTATTTTGGAACATCGTATCAAACCTTAGCCATATGAACCACAATTAATGCAGAAGGTTTAGTTTGAATATTTCCCTCCTTGCTTTTTTTTAAACATTATTAGAATTTAGGGACAATCTTCAATATTTTACCATTTGAAATGACGAAAGTTAGCCAAATCATAGTATGGTGTGCTCTAGACTTCCCTTCATTGGTGTTGTCGAAATTTCCTATGAAGTTCCTGTGAAATTCCTTCACTCCAAACAGGCACCGATCACATGATTTGAACAATGGAGTTGAGTTCATCATTGATGATAAATAGTTGAGTTTGGTAGCTCGCTGACCAATGTTTTTGGCATCTTGCTTTTATTTTGCTGTATTAAGTTGATTTAGTTTGAATATTTATTATTTTGCCTCCTTGCTGTTTAACTTTTCAAAACATTTGAATTTAGAGACAATCTTCAGTATTTTGCCATTTGGAATGTTGAAAGTTAGCCAGATCATAAGATGATATGCTCCTCTAGACTTCTCTACGTTGGTGTTTTCGTTGAAAATTCCTGTGAAATTCCTGCATTTGAAATAGGTGCCAATCACATGATTTGAGGAATGGAATTGAAATTTCATCATTGATGTTAAAAATTTGAGTTTGTTAGCTTGCTGTCCAATGTTTTTGGCATCTCGATTTTTCTCTTGCCGTGTAAAGTTGATAGTACATTTGCTGCTTATGTTAGGGCCTCTCAAACAATCGGTTCTGGCTCATGAAATCTGTTGAAGTGTGTTGTATGTGTGGCCATGCGGCCCAGGCCCATATAAGCCATGTGGCTGGCTGACCTAGAGAAAAGAGAGAAGGGGATCGAGCTGTCTGGTGAGAATCGCCACTAGAAACATTGCCACTGCTGCTGGTACGCTCCTCCAAATCCCACATGGTATCAGACCAGGCTGCAGCGGCGCCGGTGGTGTAGTCCGGTGGGAATACAGGGCGAGTGCGGGGAGCTGGGCTTCGACCGCAAGGCGGCTGCGTGAGGAGGTGTGTGCGGGGATGCACGAGTGGAGCTGCGGCGTGCTGCTTGTGGCTGGAGGAAGAGAAGAAGCAGCGGGAAAAGGCGAAGGCCACACGCATGAGGCTGCACAATAGACACGGCCAATCAGTTTTCTGATTTCTCCTTGTTGATTCTGCTGCAGCTCGTGCTGAAGCAAGAGCAGGAAGCAAAGAAGAGGAAAAGGAGGCTTGCGCTGCTACTGTTGGCTACTGCTGCTAAGGGTGCTGCTGGAGCTGCTCTTGCTGAAGCTGTTTGCTGGAGTTGTTGATTGGAGAGGGAAGGAGGCAGCACTGGAGGTGACACTGCTAGGAGAAGAAGAGGTGGCGGCTGTTATGGGGAGCGAAGTGGGGCTGCTGCGTGAAGGCGGCATGAAGGCAACTGCAGGCTATGGTGGTGTTGAGGGGGAGTCAGTGTGGCTGGGAGGAGACGATGGCCTGAAGAGGACACATGTGCCAGGCGGGTGTGAGCTGTGCGAGGCAGAGGAGGCAACAGCGAATGGCGCTGGTTTGCTATGAACATGTGCAGCAAGTATGTGGCAGCAGGCGTGTGCTTTGCTGCTTTCCATCGGCGAAGTGATGCAGGAAGTAGAGGATACGGGTGAGATAGAACAACATGATAGCCAGAAGGATACTAGTCTTCCAAGTTTGGCTCATTTATCTGTACAAATGAGGGCAAGACTGAAAAGGCCACAATTGCTGCTCACAGACCTGATCTGATCTGGAGCGGATTCTAGACTCTGGCGCTTCTAAACATGTTGTAGCCTTGCAGGTGACTTCAGGGAATTTGAGTCATTTGATCAGCTCACTCCCTCTCAAAGTAACACAATATGTACTGCTGACAAGACTTTAGCCTTACATGTGCCAGCTTTCCCGGTCAATTTGTTGTCTATGAGTGCTCTAATTGACGAGGTGAACTGTAGGATAACCGTTGACAGAGAAATGAGCTTTATTGAGGGCAGACCAACTGGAAGGAGGATTGGGACTGAGGGTAACCGTTGACAGAGAAATGTGCTTTATTGAGGACAGACCGACTGGAAGGAGGATTGGGACTGGAACAAGGCCTAGAGGACCGTGGTACATGGACCATGAGGGGTGTGGTCAGATGGGCAGCTCAGTGTTTGCGGCAATTGTGGAAGAAAGCGAGTCCTCGGCGATGAAACGTCACTTCATGTATCCTTTGATAAAAATGTACAAGCTATGTATGATGTAATGAATGGGGTAGGTAAGAACAAGCTGAATGTGATGCGTGTGAGTTTGCTAAACACATGAGGACGTCTTATGCGAGTAAGGGACTCAGAAGTATATCCCCATTCATACTTGTTCACTCGGATATGTGGACAAGTCCTGTGGTGTCATTAGTGGTGTAAAGTATTTTGTGACCTTTATTGACTGCTACTCACGCATGACATGGATCTATTTGATGCGTCACAAAGATGAAACTTTTCAATGCTTCAAGAATTTCCATGCCTATGTGAAAATCACTTCAATGTTCTAGTACAAGTGATAAGAAGTGATAATGGCACTGAGTATGTGAATAAAGTGTTTGGGACTTTCTTATGAGAGGAAAGGATTTTGCATCAAACCTTATGTCCGGACACTCCTACTTAGAATGGACTGGCAGAAAGGAAGAATCGACATATTTTGGAGGTTGCTTGATCACTGATGTTCAACAGTTAGGTGTGGCGGAGATGTGCATGTTGAGATGGATGTGTGGCCACACAAGGAAGGACCGAGTCCTGAATGATGATATACGGGATAGAGTTGGGGTAGCGCTGATTGAGGAGAAGCTTGTCCAACATCGTTAGAGATGGTTTGGGCATATTCAGGGCAGGCCTTCGGAAGCGCCAATGCATAGGAGTGGTAGATGAGCAAAGCTCCTCTAGATAGTCTCATACGCTTTGCTAACCCTAATTCGGAGCTAGGAGACGAGTACTTGTAGTCCAAGGGGTAAGTTGGGGATACATGGGTCGAGGCTCCTTTCTCTGCGCACAGGCAGGCCGGTTGTACCGGTTACCCAGGCGATTGTACCGCTTGGTGCGGTTGTACCACTTTCCTGGAGGCGTGTGTTGAAGTGGAGACCGGTAGGACCGATTGTACCGGTCGAGCTGGGGCTGTAGGAACAACAGGGATGCTACCGGCCTTGAACCGCTCAAAACAGTAGGTTTGCCGGTCGGAGCGGTAGTTGGAGCGGTAGTGGATCGGTACTTGACTGGTTGTACCAGTGTTTGTGGGTTGGGCACAATTCCTCTCCATTTTCTTGGGGTCCATCTTGCTCTTTTCCTTTACCTCGGCTGATTCCTTGGTACCTAAGCACACAAAGTGTCTCCGTTTGAGGTAGTAGTCATGTCTCAAGTGGGTCAAAGGGAAGTTCAACTAGGAGAGAGTTAACCTCGGTTTTGATAGCTCTTGCACCGGCTCTTGTCATCGGTACACTTGGTGCTTGACGAGTCGGTGTGGTGTCCATGGGGATGACAGAAGGATTCTCCGCATCATCTCCCCCTCCTTGGGAAAGATCCGTCCTCGGATCGTTTAACTTCATCACCATGATAGGGAGATATGTCCTTGATGTTGAAGATGTCATGTTGTACTTGTCGCGTGGAATGTCGATCTTGTAGGCATTATCATTGTAGCGTGCTAGCACCTTGAGTTGGCCAGATCCGGCAATTTTATTGGCAGAACAGGTGATGCTCATTGTTGACTGTTTTTCATAATTTAAAAAGTGCTTGGTTCTAGGTCTCATGGTATTGACATTCAGATTTTAGGCACAGTTGTTTGTCGGAACAAAATATTGCTACCTTTGAGGAATATGATGTGTACATGAGTTACATATTACAATGGTCACTGAGTGAGCTACAAATTTAAAGCTTGTAGACAAAACATGCCAGTATGTGTCTATAGTCTCAGTTCTCGCACACAGAGTTAAGCATTGAGTTGATTTGCTATGATAGGATCCACTACTCGAAAAGATGCTGCTTCTTAGAGTGGATGTGCCTATTTCTGTTATATATGAATAGATTGTTATGGTTATGCCAGCGGCTTCTGTGAGGACTACTATTCATTTAGCCCTGTCTAGTTGTGCACGAAACAACTGTCTGATTCTGAATCTATCCTGCTGTACTATTTCTAGACTTGCAGTGTTGCTAATGTTCAGAAATAATTCATGGACTGCTTCCTGTTTGGTGCTGCCTTCAAACTGTTACTTTGGTAGTGCCTTCTTCCATCGTCTACTGACTATTTGTTCTTCCAGGGTGACCTACTGACCTTTGCTGGGATTTTCCTGTGTTTGTTTGGCGGAGCAGCTGATTAATAGCTATTCAGAGGAAGTAATCGATAGGTAGAGGCGTTTTGATTCCTGTTTCTTCAGGTGCTTACTCTTCCTGCAGCTTACTTTTATTGTCGTTACTTTTTAGCCCTTGCCTACTTACATCTGTGCGTGTACTTAAGTCTAATGGCGTTTGCTCTCCCACTTCTACCTACGTGAGGTAGCTGGCGATGGTTCCGTACTCGGAGGGGTGGAGATTGAGGTTGCGGTTGTCCAGCAAGGAGCAAGCATAAGAGGCTTTTCTTTGGGTGTGCATTTCGGCTGGCTCACGATGCCCCTTAGAAGAGGTTGGTTGCTTTCTGTTAGGAATTAATTAGCACATGCCTATTGTTGCTAATTAACGAACAGTTATTAGCAAAAGGTGTGTCCAATCCCGAACAGTATGTCCTTTTCTCTCTCTAATGCCAACAGGCACCTGTTCTGGAGAGATGATGCCTTCAAACAGGCACCTCTTCTTCCCATCTCTTTCAGATGTATATATACTTGAGATTCAATATAAACCAGGACTAGTCACTTTTATTCAATCTCGTTTTACTCTAACACCTTAATAGTCACGTTGCTTTCCATCAGAGAGAGATAGGCCATGCAGAAACTGCGGCCACGACAAGCCGTGGAAGCACGGGAGAAGATATGCGCCTGGGCTCCAGGGCATTCACGGCGGTGACGAGAATGCATCAGTTTGCATGCTTCGTACAAGACATTGAAATTGGAGAAAGCAACTTGGTTGTCTTTTCTCATTACTAGATGACTCGTTGCGCTCATGACGCAAAAAGCGACAACACGCCACTAATTTAAAATTAACTTAATAGATACTTATATCTTATTATTATATGATACAGGATAAAAGGAAGTCAAAATAAGTAGGAATAGACTGCATGAAACAGTACAGATCATATCAGTACATGCAGTACAAATTAGCAAGAAAAATAAAATTACAACTGTGCCATTGGGACAAAAGAACCACACACTCTGGACACCTATACACACGCGTCACACATGTAACGTCGGAGGTCAGCACGTGGTTGACTGTTTGTCTTGTTCCATCCACCGGTTCACTATCTTCGTCCCGTTCCTTTCCCCATTTTACTCGTACTGAAGTGATAAAGCACCTGGTGGAGGCCGCCGCCGACACTTTGGGCTCCATCTTGGCGGCGGCTGACGCTGCAGCTTGGCGGCAGAGCGGCTCCTGCTGCAGCTCAGAGGCGTTGCGGCTCCATCTGCATCTTGGTGGCCCGGCAGCTACCTCTGTAGCTTGGAGCTGCGGAACCGGCAAATGGTGCCACTGTTGCTCATACCGGCGAGCCAAATCCTCAGTTGCCACCGTCGCTCCCTGCCGTAGGTGGCGTCAGTTTCGGCTGTGCCAGCACTCCCTGAAGCTGGTAACTTTTCACGGCAAGGGATGCTCCAGCACGGCAGCCGCCGTTGCCACTCAGGTAAGAACTAACCTCCTTCAGTGTTTGATGAATCTGCAGATTTTGTGTGTGAGCTCGTTGCTACCATGCTAATAGCCAAGTCTCGAGGGCAGTGTTGATACTGAGCTGAGTGATTCAATACAGGAGCACTAATTAGCAGCTGAGACTGCTCCAATCATCCAGCTGGGTATATTGTATAAGATACTTAGTTGAGTGACCGCCTTTAAAAGAGTATCTTCTAACTAAGGGCTCCTTTGATTCAAAGGAATTGCATAGGATTTTTGGAGGATTTAAACCCTTAGGATGTTTTTTTCTGTGATGCTCGTTTGATTCGTAGGATTGGCATCCTTAGGAATTTTTCCATATGATCCATTTGTACTACATTTTGGAGGAAAATTTCCATCCACTCAAACCTCTTTGTAGAATTCCTTTGTTTTTCCTATGCTATCAAACATTCTCTGCAGGAGCAACCTGAAGCCAAAAGAACACAAAACTGTATAAACTAAATAAAAACATGTTCACATGCCTAATAACTTTGAAAGTCCGAGTCCTACTATAACAGTTCAAACAATCAATTGTCAGAAGAGGCTAATTAAGGTACTGGTATAAGGTACTTTAACTTTAACTGGGCACGCATAATATAGGATTGAAGAATTTAGATAAGATGCCAAGGGTTCTTCAGTCTATGGCACTCACCTGAAGACTAAAGCCATAGTTGTCATTGCATAGCTCTAGACTAAATAATAAGAGCATAACCAAAAGATTTACTCCCTGCGTTTCTAAATATAAGTCATTTAGACATTTCAAATGGACTACAACACATGGGTGTATGTAGACATATTTTAGAGTGTAGATTCACTCATTTTGCTCTGTATGTAGTCACTTGTTGGAATCTCTAGAAAAAGGCTTATATTTGGGAAAGGAGGGAGTATGCATTAGTGCATGAACAAATAATAAAAATAAGCCTATAATATCCCATGCCATATGCACACCAAATGAAGGCCAAACAGAAGATCACCAATAAGGAAAATATTACTATGTGAGTATAATTTTTCAGGAAAACGATAGAATGGTGAGATTGAATAAATACAAGATTAAGAAAAGGGAACATGCAACAACAAAAAGCTTTCGAAAAGCAGTAGTATTTTTTACCTCTGTAACAGAGGAAGTACAAAAATGAGTTAGTTGGCATTTCTTCGGATGGCGAATTTCCTGGGAAGAAGGATCAGTAGGTATAATAATGATGTTACTTTCTTGCGCAAGCACCAAAACTTCACCAAAAAGTAAAATATATTGGGCGCATTGCACCTTTATTTTCCCTGTAATCCTTGCCTTTGCTTCTAGACTGTATGATGGCGGTGCAAGCTAGCCAGCATCTTCAGATTAGTCCTTCAAAAAATCACACCGAGGGTAACAGTTGGATTGATTGTATCATCCCTGTGACGCCATTATCAGAAATTCAGTAGCCGCTTAATAGTAAATAGAAGTGTACTGCTTGCTGCTTATCACGCTTACTTAGGACTCATAGGCCTCATCTAATCCCTCTCCAAAGCAAACCATCTATCTATGCCAAATAGGCAAGAGGTAGGCAAAGATTCTATACACCTAAGAGTATATGTCAATCTAAACTCAAGTACTGCTCACAAGAAAGCGAGCATGATAACACGTCGTTGCTTGCTCTAATAATAAATAAGTTGTTGGAAAGGAGGGGGAGGCTATTTTATTTATAAAGTTTAGTTTAGTGATTTAGTACAAATAAGGACATGTCCAAACCTGACAGGCACAACAACCTCAAATGCATGGGATTGGTTTGGTTAAATCAGGATGAGCAGAAATGAAACGCACCATATACATTTTCCATGCTTCAACATATATCCGTGAAAAGCATAGAACTGTTACGCTTCCTCATATACTCACTAAAGAAATAGAGAATATACTAAACTATTTGTATGCATCCACATACACTCATTAGAAAAACAGAGTAATGTGTGCGTGTTATGTAAGTTAGTTGGCTACCAATCGTACCAACCTTTCTTTAGCATGTTTGAGAAGAATAACACAGCAGGATCGACCAAAGCAATCTTTCGCTTGAGTTGCTTATCCTTGGTCGTTTCCAGAATCCAGGCAGAAAATTATGTACATATGTGGTGTTTCTCCATAGAAAGGATCTCCTCTGGCGCTGGGGGACATTTGCATTTATCTACTGTCTCTCCTCGGACAGTGCCTCATCAACAGTTGAAACCAGGTCCCCCTCCAATTGTTTGTTCTGAATGCAGATCATTCTCGAGAAGCACACGTTAGAAAACTGTAGGTTAGTATGCCTAGACATAATTATTCTGAATGGAAACAGGAAATAAAGAAGAAAGAGAAAGGACTTACTCCCTCCGTAAACTAATATAAGAGCATTTAGATCACTATTTTAGTTATCTAAACGCTCTTATATTAGTTTACAGAGGGAGTACTTGCTAACTGGGTGCAATATACAGTTAAGAGATTGCATAGCCTTGCATCCCATGACTTCAGAAAACAGGAATAGCACTGCAGCTGAAGATGGCTGGAAAAAAAATCTAAGATCATTTACCTACTGGGTGTTCTTGTAGAAGAATACCACTATATATGCACTTGACAACCATAGCAGTTTGGTGCAGAGTCGTATATTAATAAATGGAACATATTTCGATCTTGTGGCATTGCCAATCTTCTACACCAGAAAGAGGGCACCAAAAAATATTCATGCAGGAGTTGAATGTAGTAATCTAAGAAGCAGACATAGTGGAAAAGTTAATGAACCATTTGTACTGCTACTTCAGATTGGACCAAGAATCTTATAAATTTAGGAAACTCGCAAACATAAGACCGCATATGATCTTGCAACTTGCTCTCACTATGGAAGCTAAAACATCAAAATGTATATAAAATCTATTTGTGTCTCTAGCATTACTAAATCTGGAACACTCGGCCTAGCTGGACAGAATGCATACCTGTCGTAGACAAATACTACTGGATCACAAGTGCCAAGGATTCCTTGTTATTTAGCAATGATCTGACATCACCTTCAGGAATCTCTCCCGGCACAAGTTAGTCCCCTTCAATAAAGCAAAAATATATTGCATCGGATATGAGCATTGCAGAGTAGAAGCATCCAGCATCACCTACAAAATACAAATCACCAAGTATTAGAAAATGATAAATCTGAAAGTTGCAATCATAGTCAAATTAAAAACAACGGAAGTTAATGTCGCCCTATAATCTCTCTTCTTCTCCATGTCAGTGAAAAATCAACATGTCAAGAATAAGAGTGAGAGGCAAACGAAAGGCAATGTGCAATACATCATGATTGGCTAAAACATCGACTATTGCCCTCCGATGTGCCTCCCTGTACAAAACTCAAATCTCCAGCGGCTGCCGCACACTGAAGTGTTTAGGCCGAGTTGTGTAAGGAGTGGACTACTACATCGTCACCATCCCCAACAAAGGAAAGCAAAGCGACGTACCAAGTATCCATGGTCCACGAAAGAAGAGGCAACATGTCCGCGCTGCCGGCCCGGCCTCGCTGCTCCTTCCCCCATTGCCAGCCCCCCTGCTCCTTTACTCCAACCATGAAGGATCCAGCTAACAACGGAAAAACAATTAGTTGGAGTGCAGAATCTGCATAGAATAACGGAACACATCAATCTAGGCATCTAGCTAGCTTCTGCCATCAGGGTTGCTTGCTAATTGCAACGATATTCGTAATTGAAGATTCAATGAGAACTATCAAGGGATAAAAAAAGAAAGTTGAATCTGTTCACTCAATGTGTGCATGGCCTATAATGTCCTCACATATGAGTAATTCATCAAAGAAGCCCTAAAAAAACCTTCAAACAAAAAACACAAATGAAAGGCAAGCTTACCTGAATGGGGATGGCCCATGACCTGGATCTCCTAGTCCACGCTGGTGATCTGCTGCTACTTGAACAGCAACTCTGCCTGCTGACGCTGCCCAAACTGTGCAAGTTTCTCCATAGTTTCCTTGCAATTGTTAAGATCAAAATCAGCAGCTTTTGCAACTAATGCAGAGTGTGAGTTTCTCTGCAGACAAAAAAGGCTTTGCAGATTCAGTATAGTTGACACAAACAAAATGCATTACCTACTTTCCTCAAGAACCCATGACTGAAAGATGTGGAGAGAAAATTGCAAAGTATGAGCATTAGTACTTAGGTATCACAGAGATTCAATGGAATTTCAACAAAACCAGGGCTTGCTTTTCACACTATTGAACGTTCACGTATTTCATATTTGATCCACCTTTCAGCTGGGCAAAACAACAAACAAATGGGGGCACAATATCTATTTATTCTCAGAAAAGAAATTACCAAATATCTGGCCACGAGGGCGTGCGTAAGAGGACGGAGGAGAGAGCGCACGTGACAGCGAGAAAAGATGTAGGCAAGGACGCGGGGACTGATCTCTCGGGTGGATGGATTGGACGGCAGCGCGAAAGCCGGATGGAGTCGGCCGTCTCTGCGACCCACGCTCCTCCTACCGACGGCGGCGACGTGGACCACCGCTGTGCCTCGAGCTCCTCCCGAGGTCGCCGCCGCACGCATAGAGATGGAGGCGGGGTGCAGCCTCCT
This sequence comes from Triticum dicoccoides, assembly GCF_002162155.2. Lineage (NCBI taxonomy): Eukaryota > Viridiplantae > Streptophyta > Magnoliopsida > Poales > Poaceae > Triticum > Triticum dicoccoides. Next base: position 207,787,373 of record NC_041384.1, on the reverse strand, counting down.
GTGCATCATGCCCGAGCCACGAGCTCCTCACAGCTCCCGATTCAGGAATGGATCGAGCCGCCGCCAACCACAAGGCCGCGCCCGACCTCGCCAGCGCAGGCCGACGCCGGCCGGTGACCATCTCCCGTAAGCCGCCACACCTCCCTCTCATCTTTCCTCTCCCTTTCTCCCGCCTTTCCTCCCCTTCCTTCTCTGCTAGGGTTCATGAGGAAGGAGGGGGAGGGGGTTGGGAGGCTACGGCGGGGGCTAGGGATGACGAGACGCCGCCGCGCATGAAGAGGAGAGGAGGCGGCGCGGAGGGAGAGAGGAAGGAGAGGAGGAGGCGAAGAGGGAGAGAGAGGAAGGAGAGGAGGCGGCGCGGATATTTTCTCGGGCTTGACTCGGTCCACCCATGATGGATGCTCTGGCAACCGACGATCACCGCTGCCTTTTTCCACCCAGACACAAATACGAACACAGGGCGTGACTGCAAGACGGACCCGCACTAGAGGCTGGCCCAGCCGTCAGCCGCTCTAGCCCGAGTAGACAGCATACAGAAAAATGAATGCACGGATGTTTACCACGGCGATGGAAAGTACGCTGGCGTCGGCCAGCGAGGCATATCGAGCGAGCCGGATGAATTTGAACCAGCGATGGCGCTAGAACGGCGGGTTGCGTAGCTTGATTTATATGTTCAATTATGAGAGATTAATAGTCCATCTTCTGTTTGATCTTATGCATGACCGAGCATGTGGACAACTTTTTATCTATTCATAACTCTCATGACAGTTCATTCTCTAGACGTAGAGAAATATTCATTAAAATTATGAGATGATGAAATTGTAATGTTGGGACACAAAGTTCCATATTCTAAGGACAAATATTGAACTAATAGCATATAGCTTATTGAACTAATATCCATTCAAGATGATTATTTCAAAAAGGTTAATGATTGGCATGGCATGGGTTAAAGATGTGGACCCTTTAAAATGCTAAGGACAAATATTGACAAAAGCTCAAGACTCTTTGTTTCTATTTTAGTGATCCAAGATCACATTGAGTCCATAAGAAAAGCCAATACTATTAAAAGGGGACGAGGTGTTGCTTAATGGTCTACTTGCTTAAAATGCTTAGTGATATGTTCTAAAGCCCTCAACCACTTTCTCAATTCCAAATGTGTCCTAAATCTAAAGTCAAACTCGGCCCCATCGATTTGATTCACCCGGTGCCACCGAGTTCTTTTGACATAACCATAGTCAGAAACCCTAATCAGTTCGGTCTCACCGATAAGGATTTCGGTCTTATCAAGATGGGATTGCAAACTCTCTGTTTCCCTTTGCAACGTTTCGATCTCACCGAAATGAGTGATCGGTCTCACTGACTTCGCAATGCAAGCTCTCTATTTTCTTTTTGTAACATTTCGGTATCACCGAAAGGAGCGATCGGTACCACCGAGTTTGCCTGACCAACTCTCTGTTTGCTTATTACTGAAATTGCTATCATCGAGTTTATGTAATCGGTCAAACCAAGATAAGGATTTGCCCTAACCCTAGCACATCGGTCCCACCAAGTTGATCATGTCGGTCCTACCGAGAATCCTAATGTTCACATTTTGAACTAAATCGGTCTCACCGAGTTCGCCTATTCGGTGTCATCGAGTTGGACCAAATGTGTGTAACGTTTAGATTTTATGTGGAGGCTATATATACCCCTCCACCCCCTTCTCTATTCAAGAAAGAGCCGTCAGAACGTGCCTACACTTCCATTACTCATTTTGTGAGAGAGAACCACCTACTCATGTGTTGAGACCAAGACATTCCAATCCAACCACAAGAATCTTGATTTCTAGCCTTTCCCAAGTTGCTTTCCACTCAAATCATCTTTCCACCATAGTCAAATCTGTGTGAGAGAGAGTTGAGTGTTGGGGAGACTATCATTTGAAGCACAAGAGCAAGGAGTTCATCATCGTCACAACATCTATTACCTTTTGGAGAGTGGTGTCTCCTAAATTGGTTAGGTGTCACTTGGGAGCCTCCATCAAGATTGTGGAGTTGAACCAAGGAGTTTGTGAGGGCAAGGAGATCGCCTACTTCGTGAAGATCTACCCAAGTGAGGCAAGTCCTTCGTGGGCGATGGCCATGATGGGATAGACAAGGTTGCTTCTTCGTGGACCCTTCATGGGTGGAGCCCTCCGTGGACTCGCGCAACCATTACCCTTCGCCGGTTGAAGTCTCCATCAACATGGATGTACTATAGCACCACCTATCGGAACCACGCCAAAAATCTTCGTGTCTACATTGCGTTTGCCTTTCCAAACCCCTCCCTTTACCTTCATATGCAATGTTTTACGTTCTGCCGCTATACTCTTAGAATTGCATGTGTACGTTGATTGCTTGACTTGTGCTAAGCTACTAAAATTTGCAAAGACTTAAAATTGGGAAAAGGCTAGATTTTTATTTGGTCAAGTAGTCTAATCACCCCCTCTAGATCTACTTTCGATCCTACAGGTACCCATACCATGAATATCGGTGTGGTGGCCATACCGTGGAAGTCTTTGAAACAGACCTTAGTGGCAACATCCACCAACTATTATCCCAAAGATAACGTTGCTTGTGTTTTCTGAATGCAAACATGTTACAAGTTAAATCATGTGACAACCATGAAGTCTCTACCAACATTAACATTTCAGAAACATGTTCATGGAATTGGTATTCGACGGCTTCAGGATATGCAAGTATTAGGGGGAGTATCTTAATGAATTACTCATATTCAAAGCATTATATTATTCTCTTTTTTACCTTTATAAGTTTATTTTTATAGGTTCTCATCAAGGTTTTTAATGAGGTAATATCAACATGAGATCATATGTCATATTTTCTATTTTTCCCATCGGTTTTTTTAGAAAAGTATACACGACATATTTATTGTCCTCTAAATTCTATGGATTTCTCCTTATTCCTTTTTCCATTGGGTTTAAACGAGTTTTAGCAACATATTTACTCTATTCTTCTCATATTTTCCCCACCGAATTTTTAGGGGAGACTCTCAAGATTATACAGAAGATTTCTCAAGATAGAAGATCTATATACAAGAAGATTTTAACGATGAAGCATTCAAGGAGTGTTGTTGTACAGGGGGGTGTTAGGAATTAATTAGTGGATTAATTGGCACATGCCTATTGTTAATTAGCACATGCCTATTGTCCAACCCCGAAAAGTCATGTCCCTTCTCTCTAATGCCAATAGGCACGTGTTCTGAAGGGATGCCTGATAACCCACAAGTATAGAGGATCGTTTATAGCCGTCTTTGATAAATAAGAGTGTCGAACCCAACGAGAAGTTAAAGGCAGAACAAATATTCTCTCAAGTTTTATCGACCACCGGTACAACTCTACGCACACTTGACGTTTACTTTACCTAAAACAAGTATGAAATCATTTGGCAAGAATAAAACTACGAGTACTTTGCGAGAATAAAACTACGAATAAATAGCAAGGTAGTAAAAGTGGATAGCTTTTTTCAACAAGAAAGTCATTTGTCCCTAGGCAATCGATAGCAAGTACCGGTAATCATTCTTGCAATTTTACATGAGGGAGAGGCATGAGCTAACATACTTTATCTACTTGGATCATATGCACTTATGATTGGACCCCTAGCAAGCATCCGCAACTACTAAAGATCATTAAGGTCGTGAAACCCAACCATAGCATTAAGTATCAAGTCCTCTTTACTCCCATACGCCATAACCCACTTATCCCCGTTTAGGCTGCTGTCACCCCCGCAACACTGACAATAAGCACCCTACAACGGGGGCCCCTCGCGTTTGCGCGAGACGGAGAGCACCATAGGACATCATCATAAATAAAATATACAATCATACCAACCAAGATCATGATTAACCCACAGGACACAACGGATCTACTCAAACATCATAGGATAACCATAGATCATTGGGAAATAATATATGAAGTTGAGCACCATATTTAAGTAGAGATTACAACAGGGAGAAGGGGTGTTACACTGCTGCATAGAGGGGGAGAGAGTTGGTGCTGAAGGTAGCAAGATTGTTGGTGTAGATCGTCATCACGATCCTAGCCCCGGCGGCACTCCGACGCCACCGGGAGAGAGGGGGAGAGAGCCCCCTCCTTCTTCTTCTTCCTTGGTCTCCCTCCTAGATGGAGGAGAGTTCCCCCTCTGGTCCATGGCCTCCATGGCGACGGAGGGGCGGGAGCCCCTCCGAGATTGGATCTCCCTCTCTGTTCTCTTCTGTTTCGTGTTCCCCAGATCTGGCCGAAAATCGTTTCTTATATTCCGAGAGATCCGTAACTCCGATTGTGCTGAGATTTTAACATGATTTTTTTTCGGGTATAAGCTTCCTTGCGCCCGAAGTAGAGCTCCAACCGACGTTCGAGTAGGGCACAACCCACCACCACGCGCCAGGGGCCTAGGCGCGCCCTGGTGTCTTGTGGGCTGTGTGGGCCTCCGTTTGCGGTGATTCCAACTCCCAAAAATCACATATATTCCAAAATAATTCTTCGTAAAATTTTATTGCATTTAGACTTCGTATGATATGGATTTGCTACGAGACAAAAACATGCTAAAAACAGGAACTGGCACTGGGCACTGGATCAATAAGTTAGTCCAATAAATCATATAAAAAGTTGACAAAAATATGTGAAAGTTGTATAATATTGGCATGAAACAATCAAAAACTATAGATACGACGGAGACGTATCAATGCCTCTGAACAGGCACCTCTTCTTCCCATTTGTTCTAGATGTATATATACTTGAGAACCAATATAAACCAGGACCAGTTGTCCATTCACTTTCATTCAATCTGGTTTTACTCCAACACTTTCAAAGCCGTTTGTTTTCTCAAGGGATTATATGGTTTTGTCATCATGGATTATAACTATGAGGAGATGTTGGCTTATAGAGAGCTTGCCTGTTCTGCCATTATTCTTTCGGCTTCCGTCGCTCGGTCGTCCATGTGTCTGCAGGTAGTATGACCAATATGAGTGTAGAATTTTTGTTCAAAAAGACCAACTGTCAAGTCGAATTGACGAAAAAGACCACCTATAAAAAGAATTGACAGAAGAGACCGACTCGGCCGTGGCGGCAGGGGCGCCAGCCAACATGTGGCACCTGCCGCAACGGGCGGAGGTGGTAGGACCTGCCGCCACTATAGCAGGCGACATCCCTGGAATTACCGGATACCAAGCGAGGCGAGCCGACGCAACGGATTTTTGGATGGGCTGGTGGGCCTGCCGCCACGCCCTGTGGCGGCAGGTCTCGTGCTGGGGCGCGGCGGCAGGTCTCGAGCAGCAGCACGGCTGTGTCGTTCTGTCCTCTCGTTTACTGTGTTAGCAAATGTGAATATAGGCACGACTAAGATTTAAATCAATTTGAAGGCTGATTTTAAAAATATTGTAGTTGAAGAAAAGATAGATCAAGTTAAGATCTATCCATTTTTATGTTTTTTCGCTTACATACACGAACGTTTTGTACTTTCCAAATGCTCAAAAACACTCCCAAAAATTATTATCGAATGCCAAATACAACAGAGAATACAAAGTTAGAGACTAATCATACAGTACAAAACCATCTTGGATGTGGGCGAAAAACACAAAAATGGATACATCTTACCTTGATCTATCTTTTCTTCAACTGTAGCATCTTCAAAATCGACCTTGAAATTGATTCAAATCTCAGTCAAACATGCCTATTCCATACTTGCTAACAACATAGGAAGAACAAAGAGCAGAACGAGAGAGCCAGTCGCTGCTGCTCGAGACCTGCCGCCACGGTGTGTGGCGGCAGGGCCCATCAACCACATGTTGTTCCATTGCAGCAGCTAGCCTCGCCCGGTTTCCAGTAATTCCAAGGTTGCCGCCCTGCTGCCTCCGTGCGTGGCGACACGTGCCACGTGTCGGCTGCTGCCACGGCCGAGCCGGTCTCTCCAGTCAATTGTTTTTGGAGGTAGTCTTTTCCATCAATTCGACTCAGCAGCCGGTCCTTTTGGACAAAAGTTATGAATGTAGCGTCCCAGTGAAAAAATTTATGTAGTCAGTTGATTTTGTCGGTCTCTATCATTTGACTCTCCACGGCTCCTTCATGTACTCATTTTAGAAGAACAGAGAGGGTACTCCCTGATTTCTTTAGCTCGAATGAAACCATCAAGATCCCTTACAACATCTCACTGAGAGGAGCTGTTTAACAAAATAAATCCAGAAAAAGGTCCTCTGGAGACAAGGAAACTAGAGGGGAAAGAAACATTACAGTCGGCAACACATGCCAACGCCATATAACGAACGGAGGTGGCAGCTCCATCACAGATCACAGATCACAAGCGATCTCCCAATTAGCTCTTCTGGTCTTCAGTGGTGGGGCAGCCGTTGCCTCGAGCGACCAGCAGATCGCCAGGGTCGACACCGGGCTGGACATCACAGTCCTGCCCCTAGTGTCTCTCTTCTTGGCCGGGGATGCGGAGTCAATGGCCTCCTCCGAATCTAGAACTTACTCCAGGGATCGCCAGAAGGCGGGGTCCCAGTACCTCCTCCGTCATGTACTCATACCCATTGAACATTCTTTAGGTGGCATGGCCTTCACCGCCTAATTGTAAAAGTGAGTACAACTATTGGGCATCGAGCGAGCGAGTAATGAATTTATGTTACATTTAGTTATGTCATCATTCTTTTCATGTCTTTCTTCATCGTCTCCCCTCGTCTGATTTCGTGACCAATTATGTAAATTTAAACTGTAAAACGTCTTATAATTATGAACATAGGGTGTATATGAACAAAGGGTATAAATAGCAAGATAATAGAGGCGACAATCCCGAAAACTTCGGATCTCTAGCCCCCGTGTCGTTCCTTCCCCAGGCGACACATGCGGTGACCCAGCCACATCGAGTCTCCAGCCTGATTGTAAAAGTGAGTACAACTAGCATCGAGCGAGCGAGTAATGAATCTATGTTACACTTAGTTATGTCATCATTCTTTTCATGTCTTTCTTCATCGTCTCCCCTCTCTTGATTTCGTGACCAGTTATGTAAATTTAAACTGCAAAATCTCCTATAAGTAATTAATTATGAACATAGGGTGTATATATGAACAAAAGGTATAAATAGCAAGAGAATAGAGGCGACACTCCCAAAAACTTTAGATCTCTAGCCCCCGCGCCGTTCCTTCCCCAGGCGACACAGGCGGTGACCCAGCCACATCGAGGTCTACAGCCCCTCCGCCTCTCCCTCGTAGTCGCCGACACCTCTCGTGGGCAAATCTCGCGTGGATCCGACATTGGCGGGGCTTCTCCTAGTGGTGGGCGATGCTTCCATGAGCAGGGGAACTCAAGGCGGCGGCTGAGGGGTGGTGGCCGGCGGGAGGCCCAGCGTAGCTCGCGTCCTCTATTGCGACTGGTGGAGGGGTTGCAACAGGTTTCTTGGCGGTGGCCCTTGCGTGGGTTCAGGTACCCGGATCAGGAGGTGCCCATCTGGTCGTTCTGTTCTTTCGGGCCTGGCTCCCTTGGTTCGCAGTGAAGTGGTCGCTTGCTGCTGTTGGCGGGGCGTCGCCAAGGCGAGCGGTGTTGCTGGCAGCTGCGCCGTCTCCCACGCGCCGGTGACGGTGATTTGCATTTCGTGATCTATTTTCGGGCATGTTGGCCCTTATGCTGATGGGTCTGGGAAAGGCTCTCTCCAGCGAAGTGGTCGACGGTGGTGTGCTTCGCTGTCGGTGTTGATCATTGCGATGATCAATCCAGCATGCAACGATGACCTTGTTGCAGCTTATGGTAGCCACCGGAAGATCTTCGTGAGAGTTACATCTCTTCAGATCTTCTGGTAGTTGACTTTGGTGATGAGATGCAAATTATTGATGATGGCTTTACACGAAGGAAGGTTATGCAGCGGTGATGATCGCATTGCATGTAGCTGCTGGGATCGTAGAAAAGTGATGGTGACAATACATGAATGACTTTGATGATGGTGATATTCGAGTATCCTGTCTCTGAGCTCCGGGGTGAAAGCCTACGTATAACCCAAGTTGGTCATACTTAGCAATGGCGATGTTTTTACATCATTACCTTGTTGAAGGCATTTCTCGGATATGCTTTGACTGGTTCTTCAAGGTGAAAACCTTGATTCTGTCCTTGTGTGGTTGGATCCAGTGACGGCGGCGCTTGAACATCACTCCCTTCTTGAAGGCGGTACTGTTGAAGAACATCGGCGTCTATGTGATGTCATGAGATGGTTGGTGCGGATATGGTCATTGTTGTAGTTTGCTGATTGCGGATCTGGTCGCTTGGTTTTTTTTCTGCCTACACATAGCTTTGGTCTTATAAGGCTTTACTATTTGCTAGCATGTTTTTGTTTGCGCGTGTTGATGTTGTCTGTGTGCATCCTAACTATGCAAAGGTCGGGTGTGTGCTCATTATGTTTGTATTCTCTTTATTCTTCATTTTGAGTCAATAAAATCCACCCTTTGTCGAAAAAATAAATATGAATAGAGGGTGTATCATTTAGTTCGACAATATACTACTTTTTTACATGCACATAACCATGGGTGCAAACATAGATTGGTCAAAACAACATTTTTTCTTTGCCAAACCGGCTATCCGAGCCTTCTCGCTTACTCTGTCACCGCCTTCTCATCATCCGCTCCTTCTGGGTCGCCTCCATCTCGGCCACCAAGCACTTTAACATCTTGACATCGACGGAGCACACGATCATCGTTGCATTGTCATCCAATCCTCATGGTCAACATCTTGGTATCCTCTGAAGCGGTCGTAAGCTCTGTTGGGGAACGTAGCAGAAATTCAAAATTTTCCTACGCGTATCACCAAGATCTATCTATGGAGAGACCAGCAACGAGTAGAAGGAGAGTGCATCTACATACCCTTGTAGATCGCTAAGCGGAAGCGTTCAATTGAACGGGGTTGATGGAGTCGTACTCGTCGTGATTCAGATCACCGATGATCCTAGTGCCGAACGGACGGCACCTCCGCGTTCAACACACGTACAGCTCGACGATGTCTCCCACGCCTTGATCCAGCAAGGAGAGAGGGAGAGGTTGAGGAAGACTCCATCCAGCAGCAGCACAACGGCGTGGTGGTGATGGAGGAGCGTGGCAATCCTGCAGGGCTTCGCCAAGCACCTACGGGAGAGGAGGAGGTGTCACGGGAGGGAGGGAGGCGCCAAGGGCTCAGGTATGGATGCCCTCCCTCCCCTCCACTATATATAGGGGCAGGGGAGAAGGGGGAGGCGCAGCCTTGACCCCTACTCCAAGAAAGGGGTGCGGCTAGGGAGGGGGGAGGAGTCCATCCTCCCCAAGGCACCTCGGAGGTGCCTTCCCCCTTTAGGACTCTCCCCTTTTTCTCTTCTCTTGGCGCATGGGCCTCTTGGGGCTGGTGCCCTTGGCCCATGTAGGCCAAGGCGCACCCCCTACAGCCCATGTGGCCCCCCGGGGCAGGTGGCCCCACCCGGTGGGCCCCCGGGACCCTTCCGGTGGTCCCGGTACAATACCGATGACCCCGAAACTTGTCCCGATGGCCGAAACAGGACTTCCTATATATAAATCTTTACCTCCGGACCATTCTGGAACTCCTCGTGACGTCCGGGATCTCATCCGGGACTCCGAACAACATTCGGTAACCACATACAAGCTTCCCTTATAACCCTAGCGTCATCGAACCTTAAGTGTGTAGACCCTACGGGTTCGGGAGACATGCAGACATGACCGAGATGTTCTCCGGTCAATAACCAACAGGGGGATCTGGATACCCATGTTGGCTCCCACATGTTCCACGATGATCTCATCGGATGAACCACGATGTCAAGGACTCAATCAATCCCGTATACAATTCCCTTTGTCTAGCGGTATGGTACTTGCCCGAGATTCGATCGTCGGTATACCGATACCTTGTTCAATCTCGTTACCGGCAAGTCTCTTTACTCGTTCCGTAACACATCATCCCGTGATCAACCCCTTGGTCACATTGTGCACATTATGATGATGTCCTACCGAGTGGGCCCCGAGATACCTCTCCGTTTACACGGAGTGACAAAATCCCAATCTCGATTCGTGCCAACCCAACAGACACTTTCAGAGATACCCGTAGTGTACCTTTATAGCCACCCAGTTACGTTGTGACGTTTGGCACACCCAAAGCACTCCTACGGTATCCGGGAGTTGCACAATCTCATGGTCTAAGGAAATGATACTTGACATTAGAAAAGCTTTAGCATACGAACTACATGATCTTGTGCTAGGCTTAGGATTGGGTCTTGTCCATCACATCATTCTCCTAATGATGTGATCCCGTTATCAACGACATCCAATGTCCATGGTCTGGAAACCGTAACCATCTATTGATTAACGAGCTAGTCAACTAGAGGCTTACTAGGGACATGGTGTTGTCTATGTATCCACACATGTATCTGAGTTTCCTATCAATACAATTCTAGCATGGATAATAAACGATTATCATGAACAAGGAAATATAATAATAATCAATTTATTATTGCCTCTAGGGCATATTTCCAACAGTCTCCCACTTGCACTAGAGTCAATAATCTAGTTCACATCGATATGTGATTAACACTCAAGGTCACATCCCCATGTGACTAACACCCAAAGAGTTTACTAGAGTCAATAATCTAGTTCACATTTACCATGTGATTAACACTCGATGAGTTCTGGGTTTGATCATGTTATGCTTGTGAGAGAGGTTATAGTCAACGGGTCTGAACCTTTCAGATCCGTGTGTGCTTTACAAATCTCTATGTCATCTCCTAGATGCAGCTACCACGCTCTATTTGGAGCTATTCCAAATAACTGTTCTACTTGGAGCTATTCTAAATTATTGCTCCATTATATGTATCCGGTCTCTCTACTCAGAGCTATCCGGATAGGTGTCAAGCTTGCATCGTCGTAACCTTTACGACAAACTCTTTTACCACCTCCATAATTGAGAAAATTCCTTAGTCCACTAGTTACTAAGGATAACTTTGACCGCTGTCCTGTGATCCATTCTTGGATCACTCTTGTACCCCTTGACTGACTCATGGTAAAGCACACTTCAGGTGCGGTACACAGCATAGCATACTGTAGAGCCTATGTCTTAAGCATAGGGGACGACCTTCGTTCCTTTCTCTCTATTCTGCCATGGTCGAGCTTTAAGTCTTAACTTCATACCTTACAACTCAGGCAAGAACTCCTTCTTTGACTGATCCATCTTGAACACCTTCAAGATCACGTCAAGGCATGTGCTCATTTGAAAGTACTATTAAGAGTTTTGATCTATCCTTATAGATCTTGATGCTCAATGTTCAAGTAGCTTAATCCAGGTTTTCCATTGAAAACACTTTCCAAATAACCCTATATGCTTTCCAGAAATTCTACATCATTCCTGATCAACAATATGTCAATAACATATATTTATCAGAAATTCTATAGTGCTCCCACTCACTTCTTTGGAAATACAAATTTCTCATAAACTTTGTATACACCCAAAATCTTTGATCATCATCAAAGCATACATTCCAACTCCGAGACGCTCACTCCAGTCCTCAGAAGGATTGCTGGAGCTTTGCATACTTATTAGCATATTTCAGGATAGACAAAACCTTCCGGTTGTATCACATACAACCTTTCCTCAAGAATCGTCGAGGAAACAATGTTTTGACATCCTATCTGGAAGATTTCATAAATAATGCAGTAATTGCTAATATAATTCCAACAGACTCTTAGCATCGCTACGAGTGAGAAAGTCTCATCGTAGTCAACTCCTTGAACTTGTCGAAAAACATCTTAACGACAAGTCGAGCTTTCTCAATGGTGACACTTACCATCATTGTCTGTCTTCCTTTCAAAATCCATATGCACTCAACAGCCTTATGACCATCGAGTTGTTCTGCCAAAGTCTACACTTTGTTTTCATACATGGATCCTATCTCGGATTTTATGGTTTCTAACCATTTGTCGGAATTTGGGCCCACCATCTCTTCTCCATAGCTCGTAGGTTCATTGTTGTCTAGCAACATGACTTCCAAGACAGGATTACGTACCACTCTGAAGTAGTACGCATCCTTGTCATCCCACGAGGTTTGGTAGTGACTTGATCTGAAGTTTCATGATCACTATCATAAGCTTCTACTTCAATTGGTGTAGGTGCCACAGGAACAACTTCCTGTGCCCTGCTACACACTAGTTGAAGTGATGGTTCAATAACCATATCAAGTCTCCACCATCCTCCCACTCAAATCTTTCGAGAGAAACCTTTCCTCGAGAAAGGACCCGATTCTAGAAACAATCCATATTGCTTTCGGATCTGAATTAGGAGGTATACCCAACTGTTTTGGGTGTCCTATGAAGATGCATTTTATCCGCTTTGGGTTCGAGCTTATCAATCCTGAAACTTTTTCATATAAGCGTCGCAGCCCCAAACTTTTAAGAAACGACAACTTAGGTTTCTCTAAACCATAATTCATACGGTGTCATCTCATCGGAATTACGTGGTGCCCTATTTAAAGTGAATGTGGTTGTCTTTAATGCTTAACCCATAAACTATCGTGGCAGTTCGATAAGAGACATCATGGTACGCACCATATCCAATAGGGTGCAACTATGATGTTCGGACACACCATCACACTATGGTGTTCCAGGCGGTATTAATTGTGAAACAATTTCCACAATGTCTTAATTGTGTGCCAAAACTCGTAACTCAGATATTCATCTCCATGATCATATCATAGACATTTTATCCTCTTGTCACAATGATCTTCTACTTCACTCTGAAATTACTTGAACCATTCAATAATTCAGACTTGTGTTTCATCAAGTAAATATTCTCAACATCTACTCGAATCATCTGTGAAGTAAGAACATAACGATATTCACTGCATGCCTCAGCACTCATTGGACTGCACACATCAAAATGTGTTACTTCCAACAAGTTGCTATCTTGTTCCATCTTACTGAAAACGAGGCTTTTCAGTCATCTTGCCCATGTGGTATGATTTGCATGTCCCAAGTGATTCAAAATCAAGTGAGTCAAAACGGTCCATTTGCATGGAGTTTCTTCATGCATATACACCAATAGACATGGTTCGCATGTCTCAAACTTTTCAAAAACGAGTGAGCCCAAAGATCCATCAATATGGAGCTTCTTCATGCGTTTTTATACCATTATGACTTACATGGCAGCGCCACAAGTAAGTGGTACTATCATTACTATCTTATATCTTTTGGCATGAAAATGTGTATCCCTACGATCAAAATTCAATAAACCATTCCTTTAGGTGCAAGAGCACTTATTCAGGTTTAATACTAATCTTGATGGTAGAGGGAGCGTGCGATGTTAGATCACATCAAACTTGGAAACACTTCCAACACATATCGTCAGCTCACCTTTAGCTAGTCTCCGTTTATTCCGTAGCCTTTTGTTTCGAGTTACTAACACTTAGCAACCGAACCGGTATCTAATACCCTGGTGCTACTAGGAGTACTAGCAAAGTACACATTAACACAATGTATATCCAATATACTTCTATCGACCTTGCCAACCTTCCTATCTACCAAGTATCTAGGGTAATTCTGCTCTAGTGGTTGTTCCCCTTATTACAGAAGCACTTAGTCTCGGGTTTGGGTTTTACCTTGGGTTTCTTCACTAGAGCAGCAGCTGATTTGCCGTTTCATGAAGTATCCCTTCTTGCCCTTGCCCTTCTTGAAACTAGTGGTTTCACCAACCATCAACAATTGATGCTCCTTCTTGATTTCTACTTTCGCGGTGTCAAACATCGCGAATACCTCAAGGATCATCATATCTATCCCTGACATGTTATAGTTCATCACGAAGCTCTAACAGCTTGGTGGCAATGACTTTGGAGAACCATCACTGTCTTATCTGGAAGATCAACTCCCACTCGATTCAAATGATTGTTGTACTCAGACAATCTGAGCACAAGCTCAACAATTGAGTTTTTCTCCTTAGTTTGCAGGTTAAGAAAGTCATCGGAGGTCTTATACCTCTTGACGTGGGCACGAGCCTGAAATCCCAATTTCAGTCCTTGGAACATCTCATATGTTCTGCGATGTTTCAAAAACGTCTTTGGTGCCTCAATTCTAAACCGTTTAACTGAACTATCACGTAGTTATCAAAATGTGTATGTCAGATGTTCGCAACATCCACAGACAACGTTCGAGGTTCAGCACACTGAGCGGTGCATTAAGGACATAAGCCTTCTATGAAGCAATGAGGACAATCCTCAGTTTATGGACCTAGTCCGCATAATTGCTACTATCAACTTTCAACTAATTTTTCTCTAGGAACATATCTAAACAGTAGAACTACAGCGCGAGCTTACGACATAATTTGCAAAAACCTTTTGACTATGTTCAGGATAATTAAGTTCATCTTATGAACTCCCACTCAGATAGACATCCCTCTAGTCATCTAAGTGATTACATGATCCGAGTCAAACTAGGCCGTGTCCGATCATCACGTGAGACGGACTAGTCATCATCGGTGAACATCTTCATGTTGATCGTATCTTCTATACGACTCATGTTCGACCTTTCGGTCTCCGTGTTCCGAGGCCATGTCTGTACATGCTAGGCTCGTCAAGTTAACCCTAAGTGTTTTGCATGTGTTCCGAGGCCATGTCTGTACATGCTAGGCTCGTCAACACCCGTTGTATTTGAACGTCTGAATAAAACACCCGATCATCACGTGATGTTTTGAAACAGCGAACTGTCGCAACGGTGCACAGTTAGGGGAGAACACTTCTTGAAATTGTTGTAAGGGATCATCTTATCTACTACCGTCGTTCTAAGCAAATAAGATGTATAAACATGATAAACATCACATGCAATCAAATAGTGACATGATATGGCCATCATCACTTTGCTCCTTTTGATCTCCATCTTCGGGGCTCCATGATCATCATCGTCACCGGCATGACACCATGATCTCCATCATCATGATCTCCATCATCGTGTCTTCATGAAGTTGCCTCGCCAACTATTACTTCTACTACTATGGCTAACGGTTAGCAATAAAGTAAAGTAATTACATGACGTTTAAGTTGACACGCAGGTCACAAATAAATAAAGACAACTCCTATGGCTCCTGCCGGTTGTCATACTCATCGACATGCAAGTCGTGAATCCTATTACAAGAACATGATCAATCTCATACATCACATATATCATTCATCACATCCTTTGGCCATATCACATCACATAGCATACCCTGCAAAAACAAGTTAGACGCCCTCTAATTGTTGTTTGCATGTTTTACGTGGCTGCTATGGGTTTCTAGCAAGAACGTTTCTTACCTACGCATGAACCACAACGTGATATGCCAATTGCTATTTACCCTTCATAAGGACCCTTTTCATCGAATCCGATCCGACTAAAGTGGGAGAGACAGACACCCGCCAGCCACCTTATGCAACTAGTGCATGTTTGTCGGTGGAACCGGTCTCACGTAAGCGTACGTGTAAGGTTGGTCCGGGCCGCTTCATCCCACGATGCCTCCGAATCAAGATAAGACTAGTAACGGCAAGCATATTGAACAATATCGACGCCCACAACTACTTTGTGTTCTACTCGTGCAAAGAATCTACGCAATAGACCTAGCTCATGATGCCACTGTTGGGGAACGTAGCAGAAATTCAAAATTTTCCTACGCGTATCACCAAGATCTATCTATGGAGAGACCAGCAACGAGTAGAAGGAGAGTGCATCTACATACCCTTGTAGATCGCTAAGCGGAAGCGTTCAATTGAACGGGGTTGATGGAGTCGTACTCGTCGTGATTCAGATCACCGATGATCCTAGTGCCGAACGGACGGCACCTCCGCGTTCAACACACGTACAGCTCGACGATGTCTCCCACGCCTTGATCCAGCAAGGAGAGAGGGAGAGGTTGAGGAAGACTCCATCCAGCAGCAGCACAACGGCGTGGTGGTGATGGAGGAGCGTGGCAATCCTGCAGGGCTTCGCCAAGCACCTATGGGAGAGGAGGAGGTGTCACGGGAGGGAGGGAGGCGCCAAGGGCTCAGGTATGGATGCCCTCCCTCCCCTCCACTATATATAGGGGCAGGGGAGAAGGGGGAGGCGCAGCCTTGACCCCTACTCCAAGAAAGGGGTGCGGCTAGGGAGGGGGAGGAGTCCATCCTCCCCAAGGCACCTCGGAGGTGCCTTCCCCCTTTAGGACTCTCCCCTTTTTCTCTTCTCTTGGCGCATGGGCCTCTTGGGGCTGGTGCCCTTGGCCCATGTAGGCCAAGGCGCACCCCCTACAGCCCATGTGGCCCCCCGGGGCAGGTGGCCCCACCCGGTGGGCCCCCGGGACCCTTCCGGTGGTCCCGGTACAATACCGATGACCCCGAAACTTGTCCCGATGGCCGAAACAGGACTTCCTATATATAAATCTTTACCTCCGGACCATTCCGGAACTCCTCGTGACGTCCGGGATCTCATCCGGGACTCCGAACAACATTCGGTAACCACATACAAGCTTCCTTTATAACCCTAGCGTCATCGAACCTTAAGTGTGTAGACCCTACGGGTTCGGGAGACATGCAGACATGACCGAGATGTTCTCCGGTCAATAACCAATAGCGGGATCTGGATACCCATGTTGGCTCCCACATGTTCCACGATGATCTCATCGGATGAACCACGATGTCAAGGACTCAATCAATCCCGTATACAATTCCCTTTGTCTAGCGGTATGGTACTTGCCCGAGATTCGATCGTCGGTATACCGATACCTTGTTCAATCTCGTTACCGGCAAGTCTCTTTACTCGTTCCGTAACACATCATCCCGTGATCAACCCCTTGGTCACATTGTGCACATTATGATGATGTCCTACCGAGTGGGCCCCGAGATACCTCTCCGTTTACACGGAGTGACAAAATCCCAATCTCGATTCGTGCCAACCCAACAGACACTTTCAGAGATACCCGTAGTGTACCTTTATAGCCACCCAGTTACGTTGTGACGTTTGGCACACCCAAAGCACTCCTACGGTATCCGGGAGTTGCACAATCTCATGGTCTAAGGAAATGATACTTGACATTAGAAAAGCTTTAGCATACGAACTACATGATCTTGTGCTAGGCTTAGGATTGGGTCTTATCCATCACATCATTCTCCTAATGATGTGATCCCGTTATCAACGACATCCAATGTCCATGGTCAGGAAACCGTAACCATCTATTGATTAACGAGCTAGTCAACTAGAGGCTTACTAGGGACATGGTGTTGTCTATGTATCCACACATGTATCTGAGTTTCCTATCAATACAATTCTAGCATGGATAATAAACGATTATCATGAACAAGGAAATGTAATAATAATCAATTTATTATTGCCTCTAGGGCATATTTCCAACAAGCTCAACCCTCCTCCCTTCGAGCTTGAGCTTTTTCTCGGTCATCACCATCAAGATGTTAAACCTCTTGGCTTTCTTTCTTCCTTCATGTCGAAGCGCTTAACACATGCTTCCTTCTTTGCCAAGATGCCCTTGAATCTCTTGGTCATCTTGACTGCCACCCTTTCTCGCTTCACCTTCTCCCACTTCTTTCCCCGGAACCCCCTTCTAACCTTGTTGGACGGCTCTTTTGTGTAGGGGATGTAACCGTTTTCGAGGTAGTATTTCACCCAAATTTATTGATTCGACACAAGGGGAGCCAAAGAATATTTGCAAGTATTAGCAGTTGAGTTGTCAATTCAACCACATCCGGAGAATCAAATATATGTAGCAAAGTGTTTAGTAGCACAACAGTATGATAGTTTGATGGCAGTAGTAACAGTAGCAGTTTGTAGTGATTGTAACAATAACAACAACAACAACAACAACAACAACAACAAGAGTAACTTAGCAAAGATCAATATGCGGAAAGTGTAGGCATTGGATCGGTGATGGATACTTGTGTTGGATGATATTCATCATGTAACAGTCACAACCTAGAGCGATACACTAGCTCAAATTCATCAATGTAATGTAGGCATGTATTCTGTATATAGTCATACGTGCTTATAATAAGAACTTGCATGACATTTTTTCCTACCCTCCCATGGTAGCGGGGTCCATAAGGAAATCTAAGGGATATTAAGGCCTCATTTTAATAGAGAACCGGAACAAAGCATTAACATATGGTGAATGCATGAACTCCTCAAACTACGTTCATCACCGGAAAGAATCCCAATTATTGTCACCTTGGGGTATGCGGATCATAACACGTAATAGGTGCATATAACTTGTAAGATAGGATCACGAACTCAAATATATTCATGAAAACATAAAGGGTTCAGATCTGAAATCATGGCACTCAGGCCCTAGTGACAAGCATTAAGCATAGCAAAGTCATATCAACATCAATCTCAGAACATAGTGGATATTAGGAATCACGCCCTAACAAATTGACTCGATTACATGATAAATCTCATCCGATTTCATCACCGTCCAGCAAGCCAACGAAGGAATTACTCACTCTCGGTGGTGAGCATCATGAAATTGGTGATGAAGAAGGGTTGGTGATGATGATGGCAATGAATCCCCCTCTCCGGAGCCCCGAACGGACACCAGATCAACCCTCCCGATGAAGAACATGAGGTGGTGGTGGCTCTGTATCATAAAACGTGATGAAACTTCTTCTCCCATTTTTTCTTGGGAAGACGGTATTATAGACTTGAGATTAGGGTTAGCAGAGCCACGTGGGCCACACAAGGCATGAGGGCACGCCTAGGGGTGGTCGCGCCCTGTTGCCTTGTGGGCAAGTGGTGGCCCCCCTTCGATGGATCTTCGCTCCGTTTTTTTATATTTCATAAAAAATCTTCAAAAAGTTTTGTCCAATTCTAAGAACTTTTATTTCTGCGCAAAAAACAACACCATGATAATTCTGCTGAAAATAACATCAGTTCGGATTAGTTTCATTCAAATCATGCAAATTAGAGTACAAAACAAGAGCAAAAGTGTTTAAAAAAGTAGATACGATGGAGACATATCAACTCCCCCAAGCCTAACTCATTGCTTGTCCTCAAGCAATCCAGTTGACAATTTGAAAGTGATAAAGAATTTTTTTACAAACTCTTTTGTTCTTGTATCTGTATATAAGCTTAAATAGCACCCAAGTTTTCAGCAAATATCATGAACTAACCATGCAAATGGTAACACTTAGGAATCACATTTACTCATATTAATGGCATAATCAACTAGCGAGCAATAATACCATATCTCAAATGCCAACAATTTGTCAAAACAAGCATGATATAATATGATAACATGGTATTTTGCTAACTCTTTTCGAGACCGCAAAACATAAATGCAGAGTGAAGGAAATATGCCCTAGAGGCAATAATAAAGTTATTATTTATTTCCTTATATCATGATAAATGTTTATTATTCATGCTAGAATTGTATTAACCGGAAACATAATACATGTGTGAATACATAGACAAACAGAGTGTCACTAGTATGCCTCTACTTGACTAGCTCGTTAATCGAAGATGGTTATGTTTCCTAACCATGAACAAAAGAGTTGTTATTTGATTAACGGGATCACATCATTAGAAGAATGATGTGATTGACATGACCCATTCCATTAGCTTAGCACCCGATCGTTTAGTATGTTGCTATTGCTTTCTTCATGACTTATACATGTTCCTATGACTATGAGATTATGCAACTCCCGTTTACCGGAAGAACACTTTGTGTGCTACCAAACGTCAGAACGTAACTGGGTGATTATAAAGGAGCTCTACAGGTGTCTCCAAAGGTGAATGGTGGGTTGGCGTATTTCGAGATTAGGATTTGTCACTCTGATTGTCGGAGAGGTATCTCTGGGCCCTCTCGGTAATGCACATCACATAAGCCTTGCAAGCATTGCAACTAATGAGTTAGTTGCGAGATGATGTATTACGGAACGAGTAAAGAGACTTGCCGGTAACAAGATTGAACTAGGTATTGAGATACCGACGATTGAATCTCGGGCAAGTAACATACCGATGACAAAGGGAATAACGTATGTTGTTATGCTCTGACTGATAAAGATGTTCATAGAATATGTAGGATCCAATATGAGCATCCAGGTTCCGCTATTGGTTATTGACCGGAGACGAGTCTCGGTCATGTCTACATTGTTCTTGAACCCGTAGGGTCCGCACGCTTAAGGTTTTGATGACAGTTATATTATGAGTTTATGAGTTTTGATGTACCGAAGTTAGTTCGGAGTCTCGGATGTGATCACGGACATGACGAGGAGTCTTGAAATGGTCGAGACATAAAGATTGATATATTGGATGGCTTTATTCGGACACCGGAAGTGTTCCGGGTGATTTCGGAGAAAACCGGAGAGCCGGAGGGTTACCGGAACCCCCCCGGGAGAAGTAATGGGCCATATGGGCCTTAGTGGAGAGAGAGAGAGGGGAAGCCAAAGGTGATCCGCGCGCCTCCTCCCCCCCTGGTCCGAATTGTACTAGGAAAGGGGGGCGGCGCCCCCCTTTCCCTCTCCCTCCCCACTTCTTTCCCCCTCCTAGTAGGAGTCCTACTCCTCCTAGGAGGAGGACTCCTCCTTGGCGCGCCATAGAGGGCCGGCTGGCCTCCTCCCCTTGATCCTTTATATACGGGGGCAGGGGGCACCCCTTGACACACAAGTTGATCCACGTGATCATATTCTTAGCCGTGTGCGGTGCCCCCTTCCACCATAGTCCTCGATAATATTATAGCGGTGCTTAGGCGAAGCCCTGCGACGGTAGTGCATCAAGATCGTCACCACGCCGTCGTGCTGACGGAACTCTTCCCCGACACTTTGCTGGATCAGAGTCCGGGGATCGTCATTGAGCTGAATGTGTGCTAGAACTCGGAGGTGCCGTAGTTTCGGTGCTTGATCGGTCAGGCCGTGAAGACGTACGACTACATCAACCAAACGCTTCCGTTGTCGGTCTACAAGGGTACGTAGATCACACTCTCCCCTCTCGTTGCTATGCATCACCATGATCTTGCATGTGCGTAGGAAAATTTTGAAATTACTACGTTCCCCAACAGTGGCATCCAAGCCTAGGTTTTATGTGTTGATGTTATATGCACGAGTAGAACACAAGTGAGTTGTCGGCGATGTAAGTCATACTGCTTACCAGCATGTCATACTTTGGTTCGGCGGTATTGTTGGACGAAGCGGCCCGGACCGACATTACGCGTACGCTTACGCGAGACCGGTTCTCCCGACGTGCTTTGCACAAAGGTGGCTAGCGGGTGACAGTTTCTCCAACTTTAGTTGAACCGAGTGTGGCTACGCCCGGTCCTTGCGAAGGTTAAAACATCACCAACTTGACAAACTATCATTGTGGTTTTGATGCGTAGGTAAGATTGGTTCTTGCTTAAGCCCGTAGCAGCCACGTAAAACTTGCAACAACAAAGTAGAGGACGTCTAACTTGTTTTTGCAGGGCATGTTGTGATGTGATATGGTCAAGACATGATGCTAAATTTTATTGTATGAGATGATCATGTTTTGTAACCGAGTTATCGGCAACTGGCAGGAGCCATATGGTTGTCGCTTTATTGTATGCAATGCAATCGCGATGTAATGCTTTACTTTATCACTAAGCGGTAGCGATAGTCGTGGAAGCATAAGATTGGCGAGACGACAACGATGCTACGATGGAGATCAAGGTGTCGCGTCAATGACGATGGTGATCACGATGGTGCTTCAAAGATGGAGATCACAAGCACAAGATGATGATGGCCATATCATATCACTTATATTGATTGCATGTGATGTTTATCTTTTATGCATCTTATCTTGCTTTGATTGACGGTAGCATTATAAGATGATCTCTCACTAATTATCAAGAAGTGTTCTCCCTGAGTATGCACCGTTGCGAAAGTTCTTCGTGCTGAGACACCACGTGATGATCGGGTGTGATAGGCTCTACGTTCAAATACAACGGGTGCAAAACAGTTGCACACACGGAATACTCAGGTTATACTTGACGAGCCAAGCATATACAGATATGGACTCGGAACACGGAGACCGAAAGGTCGAGCGTGAATCATATAGTAGATATGATCAACATAGTGATGTTCACCAATGAAACTACTCCATCTCACGTGATGATCGGACATGGTTTAGTTGTTTTGGATCACGTGATCACTTAGAGGATTAGAGGGATGTCTATCTAAGTGGGAGTTCTTAAGTAATATGATTAATTGAACTTAAATTTATCATGAACTTAGTCCTGGTAGTATTTTGCAAATCATGTTGTAGATCAATAGCTCGCGTTGTTGCTTCCCTGTGTTTATTTTGATATGTTCCTAGAGAAAATTGTGTTGAAAGATGTTAGTAGCAATGATGCGGATTGGATCCGTGATCTGAGGTTTATCCTCATTGCTGCACAGAAGAATTATGTCCTTGATGCACCGCTAGGTGACAGACCTATTGCAGGAGCAAATTCAGACGTTATGAATGTTTGGCTAGCTCAATATGATGACTACTTAATAGTTTAGTGCACCATGCTTAACGGCTTAGAATCGGGACTTCAAAAGACATTTTGAACATCATGGACCATATGAGATGTTCCAGGAGTTGAAGTTAATATTTCAAGAAAATACCCGAGTTGAGAGATATGAAGTCTCCAACAAGTTCTATAGCCAAAAGATGGAGGAGAATCGCTCAACTAGTGAGCATGTGCTCAGATTGTCTGGGTACTACAATCGCTTGAATCAAGTGGGAGTTAATCTTCCAGATAAGATAGTGATTGACAGAATTCTCTAGTCACCATCACCAAGTTAGTAGAACTTCGTGATGAACTATAGTATGCAAGGGATGACGAAAACGACTCCCGAGCTTTTCATGATGATGAAATCAATGAAGGTAGAAATCAAGAAAGAGCATCAAGTGTTGATGGTAGACAAGACCACTAGTTTCAATAAAAGGGCAAAGGGAAGAAGGGGAACTTCAAGAAGAACAGCAAGCAAGTTGCTGCTCAAGTGAAGAAGCCCAAGTCTGGTCCTAAGCCTGAGACTAAGTGCTTCTACTGCAAAGGGACTGGTCACTGGAAGCGGAACTGCCCCAAGTATTTGGCGGATAAGAAGGATGGCAAAGTGAACAAAGGTATATTTGATATACAGATTATTAATGTGTATTTTACTAGTGTTCGTAGCAACCCCTCGGTATTTGATACTGGTTCAGTTGCTAAGAGTAGTAACTCGAAACGAGAGTTGCAGAATGAACAGAAACTAGTTAAGGGTGAAGTGACGATGTGTGTTGGAAGTAGTTCCAAGATTGATATGATCATCATCGCACACTCCCTATACTTTCGGGATTAGTGTTGAACCTAAATAAGTGTTATTTGGTGTTTGCGTTGAGCATGAATATGATTTGATCATGTTTATTGCAATACAGTTATTCATTTAAGTTAGAGAATAATTGTTGTTCTGTTTACATGAATAAAACCTTATATGGTTACACACCCAATGAAAATGGTTCATTGGATCTCGATCGTAGTGATACACATATTCATAATATTGAAACCAAAAGATGCAAAGTTAATAATGATAGTGCAACTTATTTGTGGCACTGCCGTTTAGGTCATATTGGTGTAAAGCGCATGAAGAAACTCCATGCTGATGGGATTTTGGAATCACTTGATTATGAATCACTTGATGCTTACGAACCATGCCTTATGGGAAAGATGACTAAGACTCCGTTCTCCGGAACAATGGAGCAAGCAACTGACTTATTGGAAATAATACATACTGATGTATGTGATCCGATGAGTGTTGAGGCTCACGGCAGGTATCGTTATTTTTTGACCTTCACAGATGATTTGAGCAGATATGGGTATATCTACTTGATGAAACACAAGTCTGAAACATTTGAAAAGTTCAAAGAATTTCAGAGTGAAGTGGAGAATCATTGTAACAAAAATAAAAAGTTTCTACGATATGATCGCAGAAGTAAAATATTTGAGTTACGAGTTTGGCCTTCAGTTAAAAACAATGTGAAATAGTTTCACTACTCACGCCACCTGGAACACCACAGCATAATGGTGTGTCCGAACGTCATAACCGTACTTTATTAGATATGGTGCGAACTATGATGTCTCTGACCAATCTACCACTATCGTTTTGGGATTATGCATTAGAGACAGCTGCATTCACGTTAAATAGGGCACCATCTAAATCCGTTGAAACGACACCGTATGAACTATGGTTTGGCAAGAAACCTAAGCTGTCGTTTCTTAAAGTTTGAGGTTGCAATGCTTATGTGAAAAAGTTTCAACCTGATAAGCTCAAACCCAAATCGGAGAAGTGCGTCTTCATAGGATACCCAAAAAGAAAATGTTGGGTACACCTTCTATCACAGATCCGAAGGCAAGATATTCGTTGCTTTGAATGGATCCTTTCTAGAGAAGGAATTTCTCTCGAAAGAAGTGAGTGGGAGGAAAGTAGAACTTGATGAGGTAACTGTACCTGCTCCCTTATTGGAAAGTAGTTCATCACAGAAATCTGTTCTTGTGACTACTACACCAATTAGTAAGGAAGCTAATGATGATGATCATGTAACTTCAGATCAAGTCACTACCGAATCTCGTAGGTAAATCAGAGTGAGATCCGCACCAGAGTGGTATGGTAATCCTGTTCTGGAAGTCATGTTACTAGACCATGGCGAACTTGCGAACTATGAGGAAGCGATGATGAGCCCAGATTCCGCGAAATGGTTTGAGGCCATGAAATCTGAGATATGATCCATGTATGAGAACAAAGTATGGACTTTGATGGATTTGCTCGATGATCGGCAAGCCATAGAAAATAAATGGATCTTCAAGAGGAAGACGGACGCTGATAGTAGTGTTAGTATCTACAAAGCTAGACTTGTCGAAAAAGGTTTTTGACAAAGTTCAAGATGTTGACTACGATGAAATTTTCTCACTCGTAGCGATGCTTAAGTCTGTCCAAATCATGTTAGCAATTGCCGCATTTTTATGAAATCTGGCAAATGGATAAACAAAACTACATTCCTTAATGGATTTAAAGAAGAGTTGTATATGATGCAACCAGAAGGTTTTTGTCAATCCTAAAGGTGCTAACAAAATATGCAAGCTCTAGCGATCCATCTATGGACTGGTGCAAGCATCTCGGAGTTGGAATATACGCTTTGATAAGTTGATCAAAGCATATAGTTTTATACAGACTTGCGGTGAAGCCTGTATTTACAAGAAAGTGAGTGGGAGCACTACAACATTTCTGATAAGTATATGACATATTCTTGATCGGAAATAATGTAGAATTATTCTGCAAAGCATAAAGGAGTGTTTAAAAGGATTTTTTTGCAAAGAAAACCTCGGTGAAGCTGCTTACATATTAAGCATCAAAATCTATAGAGATAGATCAAGATGCTTGATAAGTTTTTTCAATGAGTACATACCTTGACAATATTTTGAAGTAGTTCAAAAATGGAACAGTCAAAGAAAGAGTTCTTGGTTGTGTTACAAGGTATGAAATTGAGTAAGACTCAAAGCCCGACCACCGCAGAAGATAGAAAGAGAATGAAAGTCATTCCCTATGCCTCAGACATAGGTTCTATAAAGTATGCCATGCTGTGTACCAGATCTATTGTATACCCTACACTGTGTTAAGCAAGGGAGTACAATAGTGATCTAAGAGTAGATTACTGGACAGCGGTCAAAATTATCCTTAGTGGAATAAGGAAATATTTCTCAATTATGGAGGTGACAAAAAGGTTCGTCGTAAAAAGTTACGTCGATGCAAGTTTTGACACAGATCTGGATGACTCTAAGTCTCGATCTAGATACATATTGAAAGTGGGAGCAATTAGCTAGAGTAGCTCCATGCAGAGCATTGTAGACATAGAATCCGCAAAATACTTACGGATCTGTATGTGACAGACCCGTTGACTAATATTATCTCACAAGCAAAACATGATCACACCTTAGTACTCTTTGGGTGTTAATCACATAAATGATGTGAACTAGATTATTGACTCTAGTAAATCCTTTGGGTATATGTCACATGACGATGTGAACTATGGGTGTTAATCACATGGTGATGTGAACTATTAGTGTTGAATCACATGGCGATGTGAACTTAGGAATCACATTTACTCATATTAATGGCATAATCAACTAGCGAGCAATAATACCATATCTCAAATGCCAACAATTTGTCAAAACAAGCATGATATAATATGATAACATGGTATTTTGCTAACTCTTTTCGAGACCGCAAAACATAAATGCAGAGTGAAGGAAATATGCCCTAGAGGCAATAATAAAGTTATTATTTATTTCCTTATATCATGATAAATGTTTATTATTCATGCTAGAATTGTATTAACCGGAAACATAATACATGTGTGAATACATAGACAAACAGAGTGTCACTAGTATGCCTCTACTTGACTAGCTCGTTAATCAAAGATGGTTATGTTTCCTAACCATGAACAAAAGAGTTGTTATTTGATTAACGGGATCACATCATTAGAAGAATGATGTGATTGACATGACCCATTCCATTAGCTTAGCACCCGATCGTTTAGTATGTTGCTATTGCTTTCTTCATGACTTATACATGTTCCTATGACTATGAGATTATGCAACTCGCGGGGACCGGAAGAACACTTTGTGTGCTACCAAACGTCAGAACGTAACTGGGTGATTATAAAGGAGCTCTACAGGTGTCTCAAAAGGTGAATGTTGGGTTGGCGTATTTCGAGATTAGGATTTGTCACTCCGATTGTCGGAGAGGTATTTCTGGGCCCTCTCGGTAATGCACATCACATAAGCCTTGCAAGCATTGCAACTAATGAGTTAGTTGTGAGATGATGTATTACGGAACGAGTAAAGAGACTTGCCGGTAACGAGATTGAACTAGGTATTGAGATACCGATGATCGAATCTCGGGCAAGTAACATACCGATGACAAAGGGAACAACGTATGTTGTTATGCGGTCTGACCGATAAAGATCTTCGTAGAATATGTAGGAGCCAATATGAGCATCCAGGTTCCGCTATTGGTTATTGACCGGAGACGAGTCTCGGTCATGTCTACATTGTTCTCGAACCCGTAGGGTCCGCACGCTTAAGGTTTCGATGACAGTTATATTATGAGTTTATGAGTTTTGATGTACCGAAGTTAGTTCGGAGTCCCGGATGTGATCACGGACATGACGGGGAGTCTCGAAATGGTCGAGACATAAAGATTGATATATTGGACGGCTTTATTCGGACACCAGAAGTGTTCCGGGTGATTTCGGGGAAAACCGGAGAGCCGGAGGGTTACTGGAACCCCCCCCCCCCGGGAGAAGTAATGGGCCATATGGGCCTTAGTGGAGAGAGAGAGGGGCAGCCAAAGGTGGGCCGCGTGCCTCCTCCCCCTGGTCCGAATTGGACTAGGAGAGGGGGGGCGGCGCCCCCCTTTCCCTCTCCCTCCCCACTTCTTTCCCCCTCCTAGTAGGAGTCCTACTCCTACTAGGAGGAGGACTCCTCCTTGGCACGCCATAGAGGGCCGGCCGGCCTCCTCCCCTTGATCCTTTATATACGGGGGCAGGGGGCACCCCTTGACACACAAGTTGATCCACGTGATCATATTCTTAGCCGTGTGCGGTGCCCCCTTCCACCATAGTCCTCGATAATATTGTAGCGGTGCTTAGGCGAAGCCCTGCGACGGTAGTGCATCAAGATCGTCACCACGCCATCGTGCTGACGGAACTCTTCCCCGACACTTTGCTGGATCGGAGTCCGGGGATCGTCATCGAGCTGAACGTGTGCTAGAACTCGGAGGTGCCGTAGTTTTGGTGCTTGATCGGTCGGGCCGTGGAGACGTACGACTACATCAACCAAACGCTTCCGTTGTCGGTCTACAAGGGTACGTAGATCACACTCTCCCCTCTCGTTGCTATGCATCACCATGATCTTGCGTGTGCATAGGAAAATTTTGAAATTACTACGTTCCCCAGAGCACCTTCAAAGTTCAAGCAACGACTTAACACTGTAATTGTAGAAGAGATCTAGTCATGATGCACACAAAATTAACTATAATCAATGCATAGGAATGACAATAGCGCTCTCAGGACTGGTGCTTTGATATTCATCATGCAATAGTCACAACCTAGAGCGATACACAATATCTCTAATTCATTAATGTAATGTAGGCATGTATTCCGTATATAGTCATACGTTGATACGTCTCCAACATATCTATAATTTTTGATTGTTCCATGCTATTTTATTATCAATTTTTGATGTTTTATAATCATTTTATAGCCATTTTATATCATTTTTTGGTACTAACCTATTGACATAGTGCCAAGTGCCAGTTGCTGTTTTTTCCATATTTTTTACATCGCAGGAAATCAATATCAAACGGAGTCCAAATGCCACGAAACTTTACGATGATTTTTTATGGACAAAAAGTAAGAAGTTGGGCCCTGGTTGCACCTGGGGGGAGTCCCGATGAGGGGACAACCCACCAGGGCGCGCCAGGAGGCCTAGGCGCGCCCTGGTGGGTTGTGCCCACCTCGGGTACCCCCCGGACCGCCTCTTTGCTCTATAAATACCCCAAAAATCCCAGAACCCTAGGGGAGTCGACGGAATATTCATCCCGCCGCCGCAGAGTCCAGAACCACCAGATCCAATCTAGACACCATCTCAGATGGGGTTCACCACCTCCATTGGTGGCTCTCCGATGATGCGTGAGTAGTTCTTTGTAGACCTTCGGGTCCGTAGTTAGTAGCTAGATGGATTCATATCTCTCTCTTGATTCTCAATACAATGGTCTCTTGGAGACCCATATGATGTAACTCTTTTGCGGTGTGTTTGTTGGGATCCGATGAACTTTGAGTTTATGATCAGTCATATCTTTTTATATCCATGAAAGTATTTGAGTTTCTTTGATCTCTTTTATGCATAACCTCTTCGTATTTCTTCTCCAATATTTGGGTTTTGTTTGGCCAACTTGATCTATTTATCTTGCAATGGGAAGAGGTGCCCGGTAGTGGGTTTGATCTTATGGTGCTTTATCCCAGTGACAGAAGGGGAACCGACACATATGTATCGTTGCTACTAAGGATAAAAAGATGGAACCGACACATCATGTCATCGTTCTTATTGCATTACTTCATTTTTACACGAACTTAATACACTAGATGCATGATGGATAGCGGTCGATGTGTGGAGTAATAGTAGTAGATGCAGGCAGGAGTCGGTCTACTAATCTTGGACGTGATGCCTATGTAGTCATCATAATTATTTGAGGTTCTATCAATTTCCCAACAGTAATGTGTTCACCCATCGTTTTCTATCTTTCTCGAGAAAAGCCACTAGTGAAACCTATGGCCCCCGGGTTCTCATATTATTTGCCTTTGCGATCTACTTTTATTTGCTTTTATTTTCAGATCTATTAAACCAAAAACCCAAAAATACCTTGCTGCAATTTATCTTTATTTATTTTGTTCGCGTTCGATCTATCAATATTTACAACCTTTTGTTGGGGAACGTTGCAGAAAACAAAAAATTTCCTACGGTTTCACCAAGATCCATCTATGAGTTCATCTAGCAACGAGTGATCGGATTGCATCTACATACCTTTGTAGATCACGCGCGGAAGCATTCAAGGACGGGGATGAGGAAGTCGTACTCGACGTGATCCAAATCACCGGAGATCCTAGCGCCGAACGGACGACACCTCCGTGTTCAACACACGTACGGTCAGCGTGATGTCTCCTCCTTCTTGATCCAGCAAGGGGGGAAGGAGAGGTTGGTGAAGATCCAGCAGCACGACGGCGTGGTGGTGGATGCAGGGCGTCACCGCAGCAGGGCTTCGCCGTAGTACTGCGAGAGGGAGAGGTGAAGCAGGGGAGAGGGAGGCGCCAAGACTCAAGGTGTGGCTGCCCCCCCCTTTATATAGGCTCCCCTAGGGGGGCGCCGGCCCTAGGAGATGGGATCTCCTAGGGGGGGGGGGCGGCCAAGGGGTAGAGTGCCCCCCAAGCCAGGTGGGGCGCCCCCCCCACCCCTAGGGTTTCAACCCTAGGCGCATGGGGTGGGCCTAGGGGGGCGCACTAGCCCACTATGGGCTGGTTCCCCTCCCCACTTTGGTCCATGGGGCCCTCCGGGATGGGTGGCCCCACCCGATGGACCCCCGGGACCCTTCCGGTGGTCCCGATACAATACCGGTGACCCCGAAACTCTCCCATGGCCGAAACTGCACTTCCTATATATAATTCTTCACCTCCGGACCATTCCGGAACTCCTCGTGACGTCCAGTATCTCATCCGGGACTCCGAACAACTTTCGGGTTACTGCATATTCAAATCTCTACAACCCTAGCGTCACCGAACCTTAAGTGTGTAGACCCTACGGGTTCGGGAGACATGTAGACATGACCAAGACGGCTCTCCGGTCAATAACCAACAGCGGGATCTGGATACCCATGTTGGCTCCCACATGCTCCTCGATGATCTCATCGGATGAACCACGATGTCGAGGATTCAAGCAACCCCGTATACAATTCCCTTTGTCAATCGGTACGTTACTTGCCCGAGATTCGATCGGCGATATCCCAATACCCCGTTCAATCTCGTTACCAGCAGGTCACTTTACTCGTACCATAATGCATGATCCCGTGACCAGACACTTGGTCACTTTGAGCTCATTATGATGATGCATTACCGAGTGGGCCCAGAGATACCTCTCCGTCATACGGAGTGACAAATCCCAGTCTTGATCCGTGTCAACCCAAGAGACACTTTCGGAGATACCCGTAGTATACCTTTATAGTCACCCAGTTACGTTGTGACGTTTGGTATACCCAGAGCACTCCTACGGTATTTGGGAGTTACACGATCTCATGGTCTAAGGAAAAGATACTTGACATTGTAAAAACTCTACACGATCTCATGATCTTGTGCTATGTTTAGGATTGGGTCATGTCCATCACATCATTCTCCTAATGATGTGATCCCGTTATCAATGACATCCCCATGTCCATAGCCAGGAAACCATGACTATCTGTTGATCAACGAGCTAGTCAACTAGAGGCTTACTAGGGACATGTTGGTGTCTATGTATTCACACATGTATTACGATTTCCGGATAACACAATTATAGCATGAATAAAAGACAATTATCATGAACAAGGAATATAATAATAATCCTTTTATTATTGCCTCTAGGGCATATTTCCAACAGTCTCCCACTTGCACTAGAGTCAATAATCTAGTTACATTGTGATGAATTGAACACCCATGGAATTCTGATGTTGATCATGTTTTGCTCTAGGGAGAGGTTTAGTCAACGGATCTGCTACATTCAGGTCCGTATGTACTTTACAAATATCTATGTCTCCATCTTGAACATTTTCACGAATGGAGTTGAAGCGACGCTTGATGTGCCTGGTCTTCTTGTGAAACCTGGGCTCCTTGGCAAGTGCAATAGCTCCAGTGTTGTCACAGAAGAGTTTGATCGGCCCCGATGCATTGGGTATGACTCCTAGGTCGGTGATGAACTCCTTCACCCAAATTGCTTCATGCGCTGCCTCCGAGGCTGCCATGTACTCCGCTTCACATGTAGATCCCACCACGACGCTCTGCTTGCAACTGCACCAGCTTACTGCCCCACCATTCAAAATATACACGTATCCGGTTTGTGACTTAGAGTCATCCAGATCTGTGTTGAAGCTAGCATCGACGTAACCCTTTACGACGAGCTCTTCGTCACCTCCATAAACGAGAAACATTTCCTTAGTCCTTTTCAGGTACTTCAGGATATTTTTGACTGCTGTCCAGTGTTCCTTGCCGGGATTACTTTGGTACCTTCCTACCAAACTTACGGCAAGGTTTACATCAGGTCTGGTACACAGCATGGCATACATAATAGAACCTATGGCTGAGGCATAGGGGATGACACTCATCTCTTCTATATCTTCTACCATGGTCGGACATTGAGCTGAGCTCAATTTCACACCTTGCAACACAGGCAAGAACCCCTTCTTAGACTGATCCATATTGAACTTCTTCAATATCTTATCAAGGTATGTGCTTTGTGAAAAACCTATGAGGCGTCTTGATCTATCTCTATAGATCTTGATGCCTAATATATAAGCAGCTTCTCCAAGGTCCTTCATTGAAAAACTCTTATTCAAGTAGGCCTTAATGCTGTCCAAAAGCTCTATATCATTTCCCATCAAAATTATGTCATCTACATATAATATGAGAAATGCTACAGAGCTCCCACTCACTTTCTTGTAAACGCAGGCTTCTCCATAAGTCTGCATAAACCCAAACGCTTTGATCATCTCATCAAAGCGAATGTTCCAACTCCGAGATGCTTGCACCAGCCCATAAATCGAGCGTTGGAGCTTGCACACCTTGTCAGCATTCTTAGGATCGACAAAACCTTCCGGCTGCATCATATACAGTTCTTCCTTAAGATGACCGTTAAGGAATGCCGTTTTAACGTCCATTTGCCATATCTCATAATCATAGCATGCGGCAATAGCTAACATGATTCGGACGGACTTCAGCTTTGCTACGGGAGAGAATGTCTCATCGTAGTCAACCCCTTGAACTTGTCGATAACCCTTAGCGACAAGCCTAGCTTTATAGATGGTCACATTACCATCCGCGTCTGTCTTCTTCTTAAAGATCCATTTATTTTCTATGGCTCGCCGATCATCGGGCAAGTTAGTCAAAGTCCATACTTCCTTTTCATACATGGATCCTATCTCGGATTTCATGGCTTCCAGCCATTTGTCAGAATCTGGGCCCGCCATCGCTTCTTCATAGTTCGAAGGTTCACCGTTGTCTAACAACATGATTTCCAAGACAGGGTTGCCGTACCACTCTGGTGCGGAACGTGTCCTTGTGGACCTTCGAAGTTTAGTAGGAGCTTGATCAGAAGTATCTTGATCATCATCATTAACTTCCTCTCTAATTGGTGCAGGCACCACAGGAACATTTTCCTGAGTTGCGCCACTTTCCGGTTCAAGAGGCAATACTTCATCAAGTTCTACTTTCCTCCCACTTACTTCTTTCAAGAGAAACTCCTTCTCTAGAAAGGATCCATTTTTGGCAACAAAGATCTTGCCTTCGGATCTGAGGTAGAAGGTATACCCAATAGTTTCTTTAGGGTATCCTATGAATATGCATTTTTTCGACTTGGGTTCGAGCTTTTCAGGTTGAAGTTTCTTGACATAAGCATCGCATCTCAAAACTTTTAGAAATGACAGCTTAGGCTTCTTCCTAAACCATAATTCATACGGTGTCGTCTCAACGGATTTCGACGGAGCCCTATTTAAAGTGAATGCGGCAGTCTCTAAAGCATAGCCCCAAAATGACAGCGGTAAATCGGTAAGAGACATCATAGATCGCACCATATCTAATAGAGTGCGATTACGACGTTCGGACACACCATTACGTCGAGGTGTTCTAGGCGGCGTGAGTTGTGAAACTATTCCACATTTTCTTAAGTGTGTACCAAATTCGTGACTCAAGTATTCTCCTCCACGATCTGATCGCAAAAACTTGATTTTTCTGTCACGTTGATTCTCAACCTCACTCTGAAATTCCTTGAACTTTTCAAAGGTTTCAGACTTGTGTTTCATTAAGTAGATATACCCATATCTACTCAAGTCATCAGTGAGGGTGAGAACATAACGATAGCCACCACGAGCCTCAACACTCATTGGACCGCACACATCAGTATGTATGATTTCCAATAGGTTGGTTGCTCGCTCCATTGTTCCTGAGAATGGAGGCTTGGTCATCTTACCCATGAGGCATGGTTCGCACGTGTCAAATGATTCGTAATCAAGAGACTTTAAAAGTCCATCTGTATGGAGCTTCTTCATGCGTTTGACACCTATGTGACCAAG
Organism: Triticum dicoccoides; assembly: GCF_002162155.2. Lineage (NCBI taxonomy): Eukaryota > Viridiplantae > Streptophyta > Magnoliopsida > Poales > Poaceae > Triticum > Triticum dicoccoides. The sequence goes on along the minus strand of NC_041384.1, from coordinate 207,753,498 downwards.
GCGGCAGTGCCACAAGTATGTGGGACTATCATTATCAACCTTACATCTTTTGGTATTCACACTATGAATATGTGTAGCATTACGCTCGAGATTCATTAAGAATAAACCATTCACCATAGGAGCATGACCATAAAACATATCTCTCATATAAATAGAACAACCATTATTCTCGGATTTAAATGAGTAGCCATCTCGAATTAAACGAGATCCTGATACAATGTTCATGCTCAAAGCTGGTACTAAATAACAATTATTGAGGTTTAAAACTAATCCCGTGGGTAAATGTAGAGGCAGCGTGCCGACGGCGATCACATCGACCTTGGAACCATTCCCGACGCGCATCGTCACCTCATCCTTCGCCAGTCTCCGCTTATTCCGCAGCTCCTGCTTTGAGTTACAAATGTGAGCAACCGCACCGGTATCAAATACCCAGGAGCTACTACGAGTACTGGTAAGGTACACATCAATTACATGTATATCACATATACCTTTCGTTTTCCCGGCCTTCTTGTCCGCTAAGTATTTGGGGCAGTTCCACTTCCAGTGACCACTTCCCTTGCAATAAAAACACTCAGTCTCGGGCTTGGGTCCATTCTTTGGCTTCTTCCCGGCAGCTTGCTTACCGAGCGCGGCAACTCCCTTGCCATCCTTCTTGAAGTTCTTCTTACCCTTGCCTTTCTTGAACTCAGTGGTTTTATTCACCATCAACACTTGATGGTCCTTTTTGACTTCTACCTCTGCTGATTTCAGCATTGCAAATACTTCATGAATGGTCTTTTCCATCCCCTGCATATTGAAGTTCATCACAAAGCTCTTGTAGCTTGGTGGAAGCGACTGGAGGATTCTGTCAATGACCGCGTCATCCGGGAGATTAACTCCTAGCTGAGTCAAGCGGTTATGTAACCCAGACATTGTGAGTATGTGCTCACTGATAGAACTATTTTCCTCCATCTTACAGCTGAAGAATTTGTCGGAGACTTCATATCTCTCGACCCTGGCATGAGCTTGGAAAACCATTTTCAGCTCTTCGAACATCTCATATGCTCCGTGTTGCTCAAAACGCTTTTGGAGCCCCGGTTCTAAGCTGTAAAGCATGCCGCACTGAACGAGGGAGTAATCATCAGCTCGTGCCTGCCAATCGTTCATAACGTCTTGGTTCTGTGGGACGGGTGCGTCACCTAGCAGTGCTAGTAGGACATAATCTTTCTTGGCAGCTATGAGGATGATCCTCAGGTTCCGGACCCAGTCCGTATAGTTGCTGCCATCGTCTTTCAGCTTGGTTTTCTCTAGGAACGCGTTGAAGTTGAGGACAACGTTGGCCATTTGATCTACAAGACATATTGTAAAGATTTTAGACTAAGTTCATGATAATTAAGTTCATCTAATCAAATTATATAATGAACTCCCACTTAGATAGACATCCCTCCAGTCATCTAAGTATAACATGATCCGAGTTAACTAGGCTGTGTCCGATCATCACGTGAGACGGACTAGTCAACATCGGTGAACATCTTCATGTTGATCGTATCTTCTATACGACTCATGCTCGACCTTTCGGTCTTCTGTGTTCCAAGGCCATGTCTGTACATGCTAGGCTCGTCAAGTCAACCTAAGTGTTTGCATGTGTAAATCTGTCTTACACCCGTTATATGTGAACGTTGGAATCTATCACACCCGATCATCACGTGGTGCTTCGAAACAACGAACTGTCGCAATGGTGCACAGTTAGGGGGAACACTTTCTTGAAATTATTATGAGGGATCATCTTATTTACTACCGCCGCTAAGTAAACAAGATGCAAAAACATGATAAACATCACATGCAATCAAATAATAATAGTGACATGATATGGCCAATATCACATAGCTCCTTTGATCTCCATCTTGGGGCTCCATGATCATCTTGTCACCGGCATGACACCATGATCTCCATCATCGTGTCTCCATGAAGTTGCTCGCCAACTATTACTTCTACTACTATGGCTAACGCGTTTAGCAATAAAGTAAAGTAATTTACATGGCGTTTCTCAATGACACACGGGTCATACAAAAAAATAAAGACAACTCCTATGGCTCCTGCCGGTTGTCATACTCATCGACATGCAAGTCGTGATTCCTATTACAAGAACATGATCTCATACATCACATATATATCATTCATCATTCATCACAACTTTGGCCATATCACATCACAAATCACTTGCTGCAAAAACAAGTTAGACGTCCTCTAATTGTTGTTGCAAGTTTTACGTGGCTGCAAAGGGTTCTAGCAAGAATGTTTCTTACCTACGTAATAGCCACAACGTGATTTGTCAACTTCTATTTACCTTTCATAAGGACCCTTTTCATCGAATCCGCTCCAACTAAAGTGGGAGAGACAGACACCCGCTAGGCACCTTATGCAACTAGTGCATGTCAGTCGGTGGAACCAGTCTCACGTAAGCGTACGTGTAAGGTCGGTCCGGGCCGCTTCATCCCACAATACCGCTGAAGCAAGATAAGACTAGTAGTGGCAAGAAAGTTGACAACATCTACGCCCACAACAAATTGTGTTCTACTCGTGCAAGGAGAACTACGCATAGACCTAGCTCATGATGCCACTGTTGGGGAACGTTGCAGAAAACAAAAATTTTCCTACGGTTTCACCAAGATCCATCTATGAGTTCATCTAGCAACGAGTGATCGGATTGCATCTACATACCTTTGTAGATCACGCGCGGAAGCGTTCAAGGACGGGGATGAGGAAGTCGTACTCGACGTGATCCAAATCACCGGAGATCCTAGCGCCGAACGAACGGCACCTCCGTGTTCAACACACGTACGGTCAGCGTGACGTCTCCTCCTTCTTGATACAGCAAGGGGGGAAGGAGAGGTTGATGAAGATCCAACAGCACGACGGCGTGGTGGTGGATGCAGGGCGTCACCGCAGCAGGGCTTCGCCGTAGTACTGCGAGAGGGAGAGGTGAAGCAGGGGAGAGGGAGGCGCCAAGACTCAAGGTGTGGCTGCCCCCTCCCCCCCTTTATATAGGCTCCCCTAGGGGGGGCGCCGGCCCTAGGAGATGGGATCTCCTAGGGGGGGCGGCGGCCAAGGGGTGGAGTGCCCCCCAAGCCAGGTGGGGCACCCCCCCACCCCTAGGGTTTCAACCCTAGGCGCATGGGGTGGGCCTAGGAGGGCGCACTAGACCACTATGGGATGGTTCCCCTCCCCACTTTGTCCCATGGGGCCCTCCGGGACGGGTGACCCCACCCGGTGGACCCCCGGGACCCTTCCGGTGGTCCCGGTACAATACCGGTGACCCCGAAACTCTCCCGATGGCCGAAATTGCACTTCCTATATATAATTCTTCAACTCCGGACCATTCCGAAACTCCTCGTGACGTCCAGGATCTCATCCGGGACTCCGGACAACTTTCGGGTTACTGCATATTCATATCTCTACAACCCTAGCGTCACCGAACCTTAAGTGTGTAGACCCTACGGGTTCGGGAGACATGTAGACATGACCGAGACGGCTCTCCGGTCAATAACCAACAGCGGGATCTGGATACCCATGTTGGCTCCCACATGCTCCTCGATGATCTCATTGGATGAACCACGATGTTGAGGATTCAAGCAACCCCGTATACAATTCCCTTTGTCAATCGGTACGTTACTTGCCCGAGATTCGATCGTCGGTATCCCAATACCTCGTTCAATCTCATTACCGGCAAGTCACTTTACTCGTACCGCAATTTATGATCCCGTGACCAGACACTTGGTCACTTTGAGCTCATTATGATGATGCATTACCGAGTGGGCCCAGAGATACCTCTCCGTCATACGGAGTGACAAATCCCAGTCTTGATCCGTGTCAACCCAACAAACACTTTCGGAGATACCCGTAGTATACCTTTATAGTCACCCAGTTACGTTGTGACGTTTGGTATACCCAGAGCACTCCTACGGTATTCGGGAGTTACACGATCTCATGGTCTAAGGAAAAGATACTTGACATTGTAAAAACTCTAGCAAACGAACTATACGATCTTGTGCTATGTTTAGGATTGGGTCATGTCCATCACATCATTCTCCTAATTATGTGATCCCATTATCAATGACATCCCCATGTCCATAGCCAGGAAACCATGACTATCTGTTGATCAACGAGCTAGTCAACTAGAGGCTTACTAGGGACATGTTGGCGTCTATGTATTCACACATGTATTACGATTTCCGGATAACAGAATTATAGCATGAATAAAAGACAATTATCATGAACAAGGAAATATAATAATAATCCTTTTATTATTATCTCTAGGGCATATTTCCAACACCTTTTTACCGTCATGCACCAATTTCTGCCACCGTTACCCGAAAGGGATTGACAACCCCTTTAACACGTCGGGTTGCGAGGTGTTGTTATTTGTGTGCAGGGGTTGTTTACATTGTGTTGCTTGGTTCTCCTACTGCTTTGATAATCTTTGTTTCATATCTGAGGGAAATACCTACCGCCGCTTTGCTGCATCATCCCTTCCTCTTTGGGGAAATACCGACGTAGCTTCAAGCGACATCATACGTGCTTATAATAAGAACTTGCATGTCATCTTTTGTCCTACCCTCTCTGAAGGAAATATGCCCTAGAGGCAATAATAAAGTTGTTATTTATATTTCCTTATATCATGATAAATGTTTATTATTCATGCTAGAATTGCATTAATCGGAAACTTAGTACATGTGTGAATACATAGACAAATAGAGTGTCCATAGTATGCCTCTACTTGGCTAGCTCGTTAATCAAAGATGGTTAAGTTTCCTAGCCATGGGCATGTGTTGTCATTTGATGAATGGGATCACATCATTAGAGAATGATGTGATGGAATAGACCCATCCGTTAGCTTAGCATTATGATCGTTTAGTTTATTGCTATTGCTTTCTTCATGACTTATACATGTTCCTATGACTATGAGATTATGCAACTCCCAAATACCGGAGGAACACCTTGTGTGCTATCAAACGTCACAACATAACTGGGTGATTATAAAGATGCTCTACAGGTGTCTCCGATGGTGTTTGTTGAGTTGGCATAGATCGAGATTAGGATTTTTCACTCCATGTATCGGAGAGGTATCTCTGGGCCCTCTCGGTAATGCACATCACTATAAGCCTTGCAAGCAATGTGACTAATGAGTTAGTTGCGAGATGATGCATTACGGAATGAGTAAAGAGACTTGCCGATAACGAGATTGAACTAGGTATGATGATACCGACGATCGAATCTCGGGCAAGTAACATACCGATGGCAAAGGGAACAAAGTATGTTGTTATGCGGTTTGATCGATAAAGATCTTTATATACGGGGGAGGAGGGCACCCCATAGACACACAAGTTGATCTTTAGCCGTGTGCGGTGCCCTCCTCCATAGTTTTACACCTCGTTCATATTGTCGTAGTGCTTAATTAGGCGAAGCCCTGCGTCGGTAACTTCATCATCAGCGTCAACACACTGTCGTGCTGACAGAACTCACCCTCGGCCTCAGCTGGATCAAGAGTACGAGGGACATCACCAAGCTGAACGTGTGTAGATCGTGGAGGTGCCGTGCATTCGGTACTTGATCTGTTGGATCGCGAAGACGTTCGACTACATCAACCGCGTTACTAAACGCTTCCGCTTTCGGTTTACGAGGGTACGTGGACACACTCTCCCCGCTCGTTGTTATGCTTCTCCTAGATAGATGTTGCGTGATCATAGGATTTTTTTTGAAATACTACGTTTCCCAACAGTGACATCCGAGCCAGGTCTATGCATAGATGTTATATGCACGAGTAGAACACAAAAATTTGTGGGCGATAATAGTCATACTGCTTACCAGCATGTCATACTTTGATTCGGCGGTATTGTTGGATGAAGCGGCCCAGACCGACATTACATGACTGCGTTCATGAGACTGATTCTACCGCCGTGCTTCGCACACAGGTGACTAGTGGGTGTCTGTTTCTCCAGTTTTAGTTGAATCGAGTTTGACTACGCCTGGTCCTTGTTGAAGGTTAAAATAACACACTTGATGAAAAATCGTTGTGTTTTTGATGCGTAGGTAAGAACGGTTCTTGCTAGAAGCCCGTAGCAGCCACGTAAAACATGCAACAACAAAGTAGAGGACCTCTAACTTGTTTTTGCAGGGCTTGCTGTGATGTGATATGGTCAAGACGTGATGATATATAATTTTTTGTATGAGATGGTCATGTTTTGTAACAGTTATCGGCAATTGGCAGGAGCCATATGGTTGTCTCTTTATTGTATGAAATGCAATCGCCATGTAATTGCTTTACTTTATCACTAAGCGGTAGTGATAGTCGTAGAAGCAATAGTTGGCGAGACGACAATGATGCTTCGATGGAGATCAAGGTGTCAAGCCGGTGACGATGGTGATCATGACAGTGCTTTAGAGATGGAGATCAAAGGCACAAGATGATGATGGCCATATCATATCACTTATATTGATTGCATGTGATGTTTATCCTTTATGCACCTTATGTTGCTTAGTACGGCGGTAGCATTATAAGATGATCTCTCACTAAATTTCAAGGTACAAGTGTTCTCCTTGAGTATGCACCATTGCTACAGTTTGTCGTGACGAGACCACGTGATGATCGGGTGTGATAAGCTCTACGTTCACATACAATGGGTGCAAGCCTGTTTTGCACACACAGAATATAATACTCGGGTTAAAACTTGACGAGCCTAGCATATGTAGATATGGCCTCGGAACACTGAGACCGAAAGGTCGAGCGTGAATCATATAGTAGATATGATCAACATAGTGATGTTCACCATTGAAAACTACTCCATCTCACGTGATGATCGGACATGGTTTAGTTGATATGGATCACGTGATCACTTAGATAATTAGAGGGATGTATATCTAAGTGGGAGTTCTTAAGTAATATGATTAATTGAACTTTAATTTATCATGAACTTAGTACCTGATAGTATTTTTCATGTCTATGTTGTTGTAGATAAATGGCCCGTGGGGTTGTTCCATTGAATTTTAATGCGTTCCTAGAGAAAGCTAAGTTGAAAGATGATGGTAGAAACTACACGGATTGGGTCCATAACTTGAGGATTATCCTCATAGCTGCACAGAAGAATTACATCCTGGAAGCACCACTGAGTGCCAAACCCGCTGCAGGAGCAACGTCGGATGTTATGAACGCCTGGTAGAGCAAAGCTGATGACTACTCAATAGTTCAGTGTGCCATGCTTTACGGCTTAGAACCGGGACTTCAACGATGTTTTGAACATCATGGAACATATGAGATGTTTCAGGAGTTGAAGTTAATATTTCAAGCAAATGACCGGATTGAGAGATATGAAGTCCCCAATAAGTTCTATAGCTACAAAATAGAGGAGAATAATTTTGTCAGTGAACATATACTCAGAATGTCTGGGTACCACAACCACTTGACTTAGCTGGGAGTTAATCTTCCGGTTGATAGTGTCATTGACAGAGTTCTTCAATCACTGCCACCAAGCTACAAAAGTTTCATGATGAACTATAATATGCAAGGGATGGATAAGACAATTCCCGAGCTCTTCGCGATGCTAAAAGCTGCGGAGGTAGAAATCAAGAAGGAGCATCAAGTGTTGATGGTGAACAAGACCACTAGTTTCAAGAAGAAGGGCAAAGGGAAGAAGGGGAACTTCAAGAAGAACGGCAAGCAAGTTGCTGCTCAAGTGAAGAAGCCCAAGTCTGGACCTAAGCCTGAGACTGAGTGCTTCTATTGCAAAGGGACTGGTCATTGGAAGCGGAACTACCCCAAGTATTTGGCGGATAAGAAGGATGGCAAAGTGAAAGGTATATTTGATATACATGTTATTGATGTGTACCTTACTAATGCTCATAGTAGCGCCTGGGTATTTGATACTGGTTCTGTTGCTCATATTTGCAACTCGAAACAGGGGCTACGGATTAAGCGAAGATTGGCTAAGGACGAGGTGACGATGCACGTGGGAAATGGTTCCAAAGTCGATGTGATCGCCGTTGGCACGCTACCTCTACATCTACCTTCGGGATTAGTTTTAGACGTGAATAACTGTTATTTGGTGCCAGCTTTAAGCATGAACATTATATCTAGATCTTATTTGATGCGAGACAGTTATTCATTTAAATCAGAGAATAATGGTTGTTCGATTTATATGAGTAATATCTTTTACGACCATGCACCCTTAATGAGTGGTCTATTCATAGTATTGAAACCAAAAGATATAAGTTTAATAATGATAGTGCAAACTATTTGTGGCACTGTCGTTTAGGTCATATTCGTGTAAAGCGCATGAAGAAACTCCATGCTGATGGGCTTTTGGAATCACTTGATTATAAATCACCTGATGCTTGCGAACCATGCCTCATGGGCAAGATGACTAAGACTCCGTTCTCCGGAACAATTGAGCGAGCAACAGACTTGTTGGAAATAATACATACTGATGTATGCGACCCGATGAGTGTTGATGCTCACGGCGGGTATCGTTATTTTCTGACCTTCATAGATGATTTGAGCAGATATGGGTATATCTACTTGATGAAACATAAGTCTGAAACATTTGAAAAGTTTAAAGAATTTTAGAGTGAAGTGGAAAATCATTGTAACAAGAAAATAAAGTTTCTACGATCTGATCGTGGAGGTGAATATTTGAGTTACGAGTTTGGTCTTCATTTGAAACAATGCGGAATAGTTTCGCAACTCATGCCACCTGGAACACCACAACATAACAGTGTGTCCGGACGTCGTAACCTCACTTTGTTAGATATGGTGCGATCTATGATGTCTCTTACTGATTTACCGCTATCATTTTGGGGTTATGCTTTAGAGACGCCTGCATTCACATTAAATAGGGCACCATCAAAATCCGTTGAGACGACACCATATGAACTGTGGTCTGGCAAGAAACCCAAGTTGTCGTTTCTTAAAGTTTGGGGCTGCGATGCTTATGTGAAAAATCTTCAACCTAATAAGCTCGAAGTCAAATTGAAGAAATGTGTCTTCATAGGGTACCCAAAGGAGACTGTTGGGTACACCTTCTATCACAGATACGAAGGCAATATATTTGTTGCTAAGAATGGATCCTTTCTAGAGAAGGAGTTTCTCTCGAAAGAAGTGAGTGGGAGGAAAGTAGAACTTGATGAGGTAAATGTACCTTCTCCCTTATTGGAAAGTAGTTCATCACAGAAGTCGGTTCCAGTGATTCCTACACCAATTAGTGAGGAAGCTAATGATGATGATCATGAAACTTCTGATCAAGTTACTACCAAACCTCGTAGGTCAACCAGAGTAAGATCCGCACCAGAGTGGTATGGTAATTCTGTTCTGGAAGTCATGTTACTTGACCATGACGAACCTACGAACTATGAGGAAGCGATGATGCGCCCATGTTCCGTGAAATGGCTTGAGGCCATGAAATCTGAGATGGGATCCATGTATGAGAACAAAGTGTGGACTTTGGTTGACTTGCCCGATGATCGGCAAGCCATAGAGAATAAATGGATTTTTAAGAAGAAGACTAACACTGACGGTAATGTTACTGTCTACAAAGCTCAAGTTGTTGTGAAAGGTTTTCGACAAGTTCAAGAAGTTGACTGCGATGAGACCTTCTCACCCGTAGCGATGCTTAAGTCCATCCGAATCGTGTTAGCAATTGTCGCATTTTATGATTATGAAATTTGGCAAATGGATGTCAAAATTGCATTCCTTAATGGATAACTTAAAGAAGATTTGTATATGATGCAACCAGAAGGTTTTGTCGATCCAAAAGGTGATAACAAAGTGTGCAAGCTCCAACGATCCATTTATGGACTGGTGCAAGTGTGACACCCCGAGAACGATGCTCCAGATGCCTTCCATGTCTTGCGTGTCAGCTGTGTTATTTATTTTGTTTGTTTGCATTCATCATGTCATCATTTGCATTGCATCGGCACTCGTTGCCGTGATTGTTTTTAAACTTGCATCCGCTCGTAGCTGCCGCGTCCCCCCCTTGCTTTTGTTGACCGTTCGAAGACCAACCTTGTTCTTCGTTTTCCCTCTTGCCTAAACCGGAGTCTCTTTGCATAGTGCATCAACCCCTGCATTGTCTCTTTCTCAACTTCATCTTCTTCTACAACCACAACCGTGCTTGATCATCTTCTTCTCCTTGTTCGTTAATCCATTTAAATTGTGGTATTCTATTTCCTGCACCAATTTAATGTTCATTCTTTTCCTATAATTTTTGGACCATGCCACTTACCTCTCGGCCTAATCTCTTCTTTTCTGAGTTGTTTTGGTTGGGTTCAAAAATGGCTCAAGTTTGAATTAAATTCAAACTTGAATTATTTTTCTATCTCCAAAATGGTTAAAACATTTTAATCAAATTGTGCATATTACCAGGACTCCATAAATATCTTCATCTCTGCCAAATTCCATCCCTAACCCTCTCTTTCTATTTCTCTTCTTCTATCTATTTTCTTTTCTCTTAATGGTTATGAGAAAAAGAGTAGGAGAGAGCAGCCCAGCAGTCCCTGGCCGTTTTCCTCTCCACTGGGCCGGCCTCCCAAGGCCCAGCCGCCCCTCCTAACCCTAGCCGCAGGGGAGAGCCTTGCTCGTTCCCTCGTCCTCCCTCCGCCGCCAGGAGCCCGATCCCCTCCTCACCTCTCGTTCGACCCCCCTCTCTTTCCTTCCTGCAGCGCATCTCTCCCCCGCAGAACCCAGACCCGCTCGATACCCTGCCTCGCCCTTGCTCCTCCCTGTGCGCGATGGCCCTGCAGACGCTCGCCTCTGTTAGCCGGTGCCCGTCGCCGTGGGAATCTCCCTCACGCCACCGGCCTCTTCTTCCTTGCTCCAGTCCGTCGCCTTCCTTCCCCGGCCTCCTCCTCACGCCGGTCGCCATGGCCGCGCCTCCCTGCTACCGAGGCCGCCCCAAGCCAGCGACCTCCTGTCGAGCGCCGGAACGAAAGGCACCAGGTCCTCCATGCCTCGTCCTTGGTGCCTCGTCCCCGAGCTCCGAGTTGCCGCTGCCTTGCTCCTCCCTCGCCGTCCTCTCGCCGGTGAGCAGCACTAGCAGGTTGTCCTTGCCGCCGCCGCGACCAGCAGGAACTCATCCGCCTATGCCCGTCCTCTGTTCCTGCCTGCACGCCTCCACCGTCGCAGGACCTTCTCGCTGCCAGCAAGCATCCGCACCTCCGCCTCATCGCTGCTCCTCCTCCCTCTCATCTCCGACGCCAGGAGCCCGAGCCCTAACCACCTGCGACCCTGCCTCCATTGAACATCCCCGGACATGAGCAATTTTGAACTGCCAAGTACCCTTGGGTTCGTCAAGACCGCCAAGTACCACGACCCGCAAGACCAACGACGCCTGAATGAGTGCTCCCGACTGAGACATTTGTGCTGCTACATTTTGGACACGCCAAGTACCTCGGGTCGGATGCGTCAAGACCGCCCCAGAAGACGCCCCAGTTGTTGCGAAGTACCATGACGTCCGGAGTCATCGGATCCGTCAAGTTCCATTATGAGATGTATAACTACTGCCGACCCCGAAGACCTCGGATTCACCAAGTTCCCACAATGACAAGTGTAACCCGTCGGATCGCCAAGTTCGGTTATCGTCGTAACCATGTACAACTACTTCCAATACCGCCGTTGAAGGTCGTTGAGTGAACAAACTACCGACGACGTGTACGACTACTCTGTGAACATGTACCACTACCGCCGCTCGAACGTCTATAGAACATGTACCGTCGACCCTCGAAGACCCGTGGATGTCAAGTTCCTTGTTTTGACCCCGAACACCTATGGAGTGTGAACATCTACGAAGCGAGAACGACTACTTCCACTACCGCCGTCGCGAGAACGCCTACTTCCCTCTATGAACTTGATCCGTTCCGATAATGCACGCTTTGAAAGGTGGGAACCCGGTTACCGAGATGTCACAGCCCTAGAATATTGTTTGTAAATAGTTGCATCTTCATCCAGGCATCATATTTAAATTTCTGAAACATGAATTGAGGATTGTTGAAGCCTCAAAACTTTAATTAAAAGCAGGGCAAAAGAACCCTGGAAATTGCATTCAGTGTTTCCAAAATGGCCTTAAATAATGTTGGTTATATTTGGCAAAGGTTTTTGCACCAAACCAAAAATAATGAGCATTTTTGAGGAATATTTTGGGCACTGAATTTAAATCATTATTTTATTTGCATTTGGAATTATATTCATAACTTGTATAGAATATATTTCCGAATACCCTGAAACATTTTATGTGCTTTTGGAAAAGTCCATTAAGCAACATAAATATATTCAGAGGAATTTTGACACTGGTTTGGATTTGTTCTATTTGAAAACAGTGGCAAAAGAAATAAACAAATTAAACAAAACAGAAGAAAAGTAAAACAGAGCAGAACTTACCTCAGCCTACCTGCGCGGCCCGCTACTGTTGCCGGCCCAGCTGTGCAGCCCAGCCCACCGAGGGCAGAGCCGTCTTCTTCCTCCTGCCAGTAGGCAGAGGGGAAGCATGCGCGCGCGCGTGCGTTCCCGGCCACCTCCTGCTTGCCGACGATCCCCTGGACGCGTGGACGACTTTCTCGTGTTGTCCCGATCCCGCTGACCCCCTCGCTCACTCTCCCCCTTCCCTGGCCCTCTCCTCCCCCCCATCGCTTGTCCCCGAGCTCGGTCTGGAGCAGCCATGGCCGCCACCCATCGTCCTCGCGGCCACCAGCCACCCCTCGCCCTTCCGCCGACTCCAGAAGCACCAAAGAAACCTCCTCGTCCTCCCAATCGAGCTACGGGACGCCGGGAGGCCCTGCATCGCCGTCAACCGTCGTCTTCAACCTC
>NC_041384.1:207713055-207740372 GCF_002162155.2 Triticum dicoccoides | reverse complement strand
CCGCTTCGCTCGCCGCTGCCGACACCACAGTCCCACCCCGCACTTGCCACGGCCACCACCCGAAGCGCCGATGCAGCCGCTCTCGAACGCCACCAGCCGCGCAACCTCTCGTGGCCGGAGATGGCCAGACGAGGAGCGCCACCGCGTCTGCTTACCGCCGGCGTTTAGTCGCCGGTTTAGATGACATGGCTCGTCATTAACTGTTAACAGCCCCGCTAATTAACCCCCAGGGTCAATGACAGCGGGCCCCGCGAGCTAATTACTTTCGTTAGGAGTTAAATAGTCACATAACTAGCACTGTGACACTGACCAAAGGGCCCCACTGGTCAGGTTTGACCTGGCCGGCCCCGTTGACCGCTGACGTCATAGTGACGCAGTGCTGACGCAGTTAATTATTTTCTGGATTTATTCTTATATAGGAAATTCCAGAAAATGCCCTAAACTTCTAAAAATCATAGAAATTAATCTGTAACTCCAAATGAAATAAGTTATATATGAAAAATGATCAGAAAAATCCAATCTATCCATCTGCACTGGTTTCATGCATGTTTAAGCAACTTAAACCTGCTGTTTATATCAAAACATGATAATGCACTTTATTAAGTCATAGTTTCAATTTGAACTTGAACCTTGGGTTCAAACTAACTCAAATTCATCTGATTATAGTTGCATTAGCCCAACACACTCATTTTGCCATGTCATGATCATGCATCATATTGTGCATTGCATTGATTGTGTTCTTTTCTGTGTTGCCGGTGTTTGTCCCCTCTCAGTAGACGATGTACCGACGACGTGATCGATGACACTGATGAAGAGCTATATTATCTTCGGAAGTGCCAGGCAAGCAAAACCCCCTTGTTCATTCCGATACAATCCTACTCTCTCGCTCCTGCTCTCTTTTACTGCATTAGGACAACAACGGCATTCTTGTTACATGCTACGGTAGTTGAACCCCTTTCCTCTCTCGAATATTAATCAACTTGATCTCTATCCAGGAGTTGCAACTAGTTTCTGGTGTTTGTAGGTTGTGTTAGTAGTCTACCAAGTGGCACCCGGTACAGGTGGGCTTGGGACAGACTAGGCACAGTGGCCCGGTGTACCAAGTAGCACCCGGATGGTGGGCTTGGGAACCCTGCACACATCGTTTGGGGCCGTGAGTGACACCCCGGCCGGATCTCCTTGCGGATGGAACCCGAATAGGCGATAAACCTGGACAAGAGACTTGTGTGGTTAGTCAGGTCGTGGCCGACACCCTCGCTGGGCTTCCGCTTGAAGGTTGCCGAGTACATGTCGTGTAAACGGCGGTAAGTGGTGAGAGCGTGTGTGAAGAAGTACACCCCTGCAGGGTTAACATTATCTATTCGAATAGCCGTGTCCGCGGTAAAGGACTTCTGGGTTGCCTGTATAGTTCATAGACAAGTGAAAGTGGACACTCTAAAATACGCAAGATAAGCGTGAGTGCTATGGATGGCGTTCTCGTAGGGAGACGGGAGCGGATCCATAGTGGGGTATTGATATGGTGAATATGTGGACTCGTGTGCGCCACCTCAAAAGAGTTACTTGCAGTCGTAGTTCAGGATAGCCACCGAGTCAAAGCTGGCTTGCTGCAGTTAAACCCCACCATCCCCTTTGTTGATAATGATGCATATGTAGTTAGATCTGATGTAAGTCTTGCTGGGTACATTTGTACTCATGTTGCTTAATTTATGTTTTTGCAGAGAGACTCCAGTCTCGCTAGTAGTACCGCGTGGACTTCGACGTTTAGCTTGTTACCTCAGCTACGATCTTGTGCCTTCGGCAGGATCTGGTAGATAGACAGGCTTCTCAGCCTTTTTCATTTGTAGATGTCTGTACTCAGACATGTTAAGCTTCCGCATGTGCTTTGACTTGTATGCTCTGATTGTTGGGTCATGAGACCCATGTTTGTAATATCTCGCTCCTCGGAGCCTATTGAATAAATACTTGAGTCGTAGAGTCATGTTGTGATGCCATGTTGTATTTGCACATATCGAGCATATTGTGTGTATGTTATTGAAATGCTTGGTATGTGTGGGATCTGACTATCTAGTTGTTTATCCCTAGTAGCCTCTCTTACCGGGAAATGTCTCCTAGTGTTTCCACTGAGCCATGGTAGCTTGCTACTGCTCCGGAACACTTAGGCTGGCCGGCATGTGTCCTTCTTCGTTCCTGTGTCTGTCCCTTCGGGGAAATGTCATGCGATGAATACCGGAGTCCTGTTAGCCCACTACAGCCCGGTTCACCGGAGTCCTGCTAGCCCAGTGCTACAGCCTGGATTCACTCGCTGATGACCGACACGTTCGATGTTGGGTCATGGATGCCTGTCCCTGTACGTTTGTGCCACTTTGGGTTTACGACTAGCCATGTCAGCCCGGGCTCCTTATCATATGGATGCTAGCGACACTATCATATACGTGTGCCAAAAGACGCAAACGGTCCCGGGCAAAGGTAAGGCGACACCCGTGGGAATACCGTGCGTGAGGCCGCAAAGTGATATGAGGTGTTACATGCTAGATCGATGTGGCATTGAGTCGGGGTCCTGACAGCTTTTAGTATCAGAGCTTGACTGCCTGTAGGATTACCAAGCCAAACTGGTCGAAGTTGAGTCTAGAAATGCTTTAGTTATGTAAGGGAATTGATTGTGGGATGGAACGTAAGGCTCTTTTTACTCCTTATACCTTATGCCCTTCTGATCTGAGTCATCTTATCTTTCCTACGGGGTTAAGAAACTAGGCTTTCTCTTCTCTCTATCAGGATCACGTGTTACTAATCCGTAGTCCTATAGGATTGATGGTTCTAAGCTTGAGTTAAGTTCCTACTATCTTCTATATGTTCATAGTTGATCTCAGAACCTTGATACTATGATGATCGAGTGGTTATGCCACCATATTTGTAGCATGTCTCAAATCTTTTGAGCATTTACAGCCGTTATGCTGTCCGAGTCACCCCAGGTTTCTAAATAGTCTGATGCATTTGCAAATCCTTCCTCTCGTTCCGATGTCCTTTTGGTCAGAATAAGCACACTAACCAGTGAGTTGAGGTACTCTATTGCCTTGACATATATGTTGGAGTTTTATTATGACCCTAGGTGTCTTAGGGGATCATCTAGTAATCTAGCCATGATTTGTGTCCCAGTGTGATGATTCTGGCCTTTATTCTCGAGAGCATCCCGTGATGCCACTTAGTTAGTAGGCATTCTACTCCTGGGTTTTTGAACCCGAGATTCACCCTACCTACTTCTTGTTGGTAGTATTTGCTAGTTCCTTTAGGTTATTAGTAACCTTGTGATAGTCCTCGAGGTTCGTGGTACATTCCTCTTCCAAATACCATGAACCATTCTTGGCAAGGAGTTCTTTTGAACCAAAAGATCACAACCAGAGTGCTCTTGATGAGTTCTCCAGTCTATATTGTGAATCTGCCAGTTCTACCTTCAGCATGAGTTATCCGGAAGAAATATGTTGAACTTGTTCGACATGCTAATCCATGCATCCACAACTCAGCAAATCATATGTTCTTTTGAGTTGTCCCATTTTAGTTGTCTTCCGACCCTCGTCTATGAATTGATAGTCAAGAGTATGCGTGCATTCGTTCATCGATGCCTATTACTCTTGTGGTCCGTCAAGCCATTCTATTCCAGGATGACTGGGAGAAACAAACTCCAGTACCTCTTCCATATCCAGGATTGGGTCAAAGTAGTTGTATTCCGCAGATCAAAATGCTAATCTAGTTTTTGTTCTGTTCCACCTTGGGGTATTACCATCTTTATATTAAGAATATCATGGGAATTGCACACCATCCTATGAACTCTTGATACAGTGATACTTCTCGACATCATTATTCATTCCTCGGCTCCGTGTTATTGTAACCGGAATACCGACAAGTGAATCGTGATGTGTGAAATCTATGCTCCTAGCAACTCCGTTGCTTGGTAGTTAACGGACAATAATTTCATTCTTAGCATGTTGGTTATTGAATCATCATTCTAAGATTGATCGTGCTACCTAGTCCTTATTTCTGGTGCACTCCTGATCAATGAGTTAGGATTATCCAATTCCTTGCTTATTTCACCATATCATCTTGTCCTGAAAAGCAAGATTGTTCTCGAGCTTAGTGACATATCGGTGGTTCGTGATTTTCCGTATATCTTCTCGGAAGTATTACCAGGTTGTCACCTGACCGCTATGTTGAGCTCGTGATCAAGTTGGTTTTCTTATAAACCACCCTTTCTCCAAGAATCTGTGTGGGATACCCTGAGCTAGTTGGTTAAGCTAAACAACAACTTGGAGAGTTGGAAGATAAAAGCTTACCTGACTTAGTTCACCCCAAAGCGATATCTTGTGTGTGTGTTAGTTGAAGAAAGATGATATCTTCATCGATTGGTCCCTGTGATCAGTTGTTGGACCTATTGCCTTATAAAAACTTCGATTTGAGTATGGGCTATCGTCAAATCAAATCAGAACCAACGATGTTCGTAATGTTGTCTTACTCGTGGTTATCCCTCGAGCATACACCATTACATCTTTTGGGTCTGACCAATGCTATCACCTTGTTCACATAATTGCGGAATTCCATTCATATGGAAACCTGCATGAATTGTTGTTGAGCCATCGACAACATCCTCGTCTTCTCCAAAATTTTGTTGAACATTAAGCTAGTGTTGGAAACTTTTGAAAGCATTTCTTCATGTTAGCTCATGAAGCATATGTTCGGATGTAAGAAGTGACTTCCTCGAGTTCATGTGCATTTGATACAAGTTGCCGCCGTGGATTCGAGAAAGTCAATGTTGCTTCCTTTGGAATCATCCCAATTCAGTCAAGCATATGTGCGAAGTATTCTGTGGTTTGGAGACTTGCAACCTTCATCCCATATGTAATTCCTAGCACCCCAAGCCACTGATTGATTTGCTCAAGGAAAAGGAATTGTTGTGTTAATTCTAGATCGTGCACAAGACTCCGATATCCTCGTTGATGGTTCCCCTCCTGAACTCGATAGTGTTTTGTTATAAGACTACTATGTGACCATGTTTGTCTAGGACAGCGTTTTCACATGTGTGTAGCAGAACCAGCTCATGTTTTGGAGCTTGCTATCGTAGTTCATCTCCTAAGAATCTTGCAACGTCATCTCGTCGATTTGTGTTGCAAACTTTCTTTTCTAGACTTGATGAGTCTGGAATATCCTGACGCCAACCAGATCTGAATCTCAGGCAGATATGATGGTTGGAACATTTCCCAAGAACTATAATAATGGTCTCACCGTAACCGGTAACGTGGGTGTCGTGGCCAACACACCTAGCCGGAAGGCCTATTATTGTAGTATCTTGGTTGAAGAAGTTGGTCACTTCCCCATAAGGATCTCGTAAGACTTATTCCAGTAGTTGTTCCTTATGGATTTTTTTTGTGCTCCCAAAGTCCGACCTTTTACTTGATGTTCTAGATATCAAACCATATCTATGAATGGGTTACGCTAGCACATCAAGGAGAACATTAGAAGCGGAGTGCTAAATGTCTCTCGGTCGATCATCCAGATTTGCTTCTTTGGCATTGCTAAGGAAAAATCTGAGAAAGTGATGTCCTCCTTTGCACCTGCATCCTCCATCACTGTTCATCATGGTAGTGTGATGTGTTGCCAGGATCCTTGGCACGGATGTTGGTAAAACCTTGATGAATATGGAAATGCTCAAGTTCTTGAAAGCACGCTCAGTCACTAGGTTATATCCTTGGTATCAACTGGAATATGCCTTCCATTTGCCGAGTTGTTCTATAACCATAGTTTCCTTTCCAAATTGAGTGTGCCATTCTTTTGAATTCTTTCAAACGATCATTTGTAAATTTCCTTAGCCTGGTATGGAGAGTTTCAATGATCCTTTTCGATAGAGTTTCCTTCTGACTTCATCGAGTTGGATGAAGATCTCGAAAGCAAAGACGTCAAGGTCAATATGAAGCAATGAATCAACATCCTTGAGAAGAACAGTTGGATTGTGAAGATCGTGTTAGCTTTGTGTCCCCTCTGTCTTCTTACCTCACGTCTTGAATCTCGGGACGAGATTTTTGTTTAGTGGGGGGTGAGTTGTCACAGCCCTAGAATATTGTTTGTAAATAGTTGCATCTTCATCCAGGCATCATATTTAAATTTCTGAAACATGAATTGAGGATTGTTGAAGCCTCAAAACTTTAATTAAAAGAAGGGCAAAAGAACCCTGGAAATTGCATTCAGTGTTTCCAAAATGGCCTTAAATAATGTTGGTTATATTTGGCAAAGGTTTTTGCACCAAACCAAAAATAATGAGCATTTTTGAGGAATATTTTGGGCACTGAATTTAAATTATTATTTTATTTGCATTTGGAATTATATTCATAACTTGTATAGAATATATTTCCGAATACCCTGAAACATTTTATGTGCTTTTGGAAAAGTCCATTAAGCAACATAAATATATTCAGAGGAATTTTGACACTGGTTTGGATTTGTTCTATTTGAAAACAGTGGCAAAAGAAATAAACAAATTAAACAAAACAGAAGAAAAGTAAAACAGAGCAGAACTTACCTCAGCCTACCTGCGCGGCCCGCTACTGTTGCCGGCCCAGCTGTGCAGCCCAGCCCACCGAGGGCAGAGCCGTCTTCTTCCTCCTGCCAGTAGGCAGAGGGGAAGCGTGCGCGCGCGCGTGCGTTCCCGGCCACCTCCTGCTTGCCGACGATCCCCTGGACGCGTGGACGACTTTCCCGTGTCGTCCCGATCCCGCTGACCCCCTCGCTCACTCTCCCCCTTCCTTGGCCCTCTCCTCCCCCCCATCGCTTGTCCCCGAGCTCGGTCTGGAGCAGCCATGGCCGCCACCCATCGTCCTCGCGGCCACCAGCCACCCCTCGCCCTTCCGCCGACTCCAGAAGCACCGAAGAAACCTCCTCGTCCTCCCAATCGAGCTACGGGACACCGGGAGGCCCTGCATCGCCGTCAACCATCGTCTTCAACCTCCGGATCTGACGGCCCCCTCCGGTCAATTTGCGGCCTCAGCGTGTCCCCGGCTACACCGAGTTACTCCCCTTCACCGCTGTGAGCGCCCGCTTCGACTCCCCCTCTTCCCCGGCCTCTCCGCGTCCTCTAGGCCGTAGTTGCACGGACGCTGAAGCTCCACCGCCGCATATGCTCGCCGCCGCCGCCGCTACACACCATCCCTGGCATCCCCACGGCCACCGTTGGATGCGCGCGAGTGAGGGCCTCCTCCCGGTGCCCTTCGCTCGCCCAGCCTGCTCCCTTGTGCATTGCAACGCCGTGCTCGCTCAGAGCCGAGCTCCGGCCGCCGCTTCGCTCGCCGCTGCCGACACCACAGTCCCACCCCGCACTTGCCACGGCCACCACCCGAAGCGCCGATGCAGCCGCTCTCGAACGCCACCAGCCGCGCAACCTCTCGTGGCCGGAGATGGCCAGACGAGGAGCGCCACCGCGTCTGCTTACCGCCGGCGTTTAGTCGCCGGTTTAGATGACATGGCTCGTCATTAACTGTTAACAGCCCCGCTAATTAACCCCCAGGGTCAATGACAGCGGGCCCCGCGAGCTAATTACTTTCGTTAGGAGTTAAATAGTCACATAACTAGCACTGTGACACTGACCAAAGGGCCCCACTGGTCAGGTTTGACCTGGCCGGCCCCGTTGACCGCTGACGTCATAGTGACGCAGTGCTGACGCAGTTAATTATTTTCTGGATTTATTCTTATATAGGAAATTCCAGAAAATGCCCTAAACTTCTAAAAATCATAGAAATTAATCTGTAACTCCAAATGAAATAAGTTATATATGAAAAATGATCAGAAAAATCCAATCTATCCATCTGCACTGGTTTCATGCATGTTTAAGCAACTTAAACCTGCTGTTTATATCAAAACATGATAATGCACTTTATTAAGTCATAGTTTCAATTTGAACTTGAACCTTGGGTTCAAACTAACTCAAATTCATCTGATTATAGTTGCATTAGCCCAACACACTCATTTTGCCATGTCATGATCATGCATCATATTGTGCATTGCATTGATTGTGTTCTTTTCTGTGTTGCCGGTGTTTGTCCCCTCTCAGTAGACGATGTACCGACGACGTGATCGATGACACTGATGAAGAGCTATATTATCTTCGGAAGTGCCAGGCAAGCAAAACCCCCTTGTTCATTCCGATACAATCCTACTCTCTCGCTCCTGCTCTCTTTTACTGCATTAGGACAACAACGGCATTCTTGTTACATGCTACGGTAGTTGAACCCCTTTCCTCTGCATGACCTGTCATTGCCACAGTAAATAGATGAAACCCACTAGCATGAGTAGGAGTTGTTTGAGCCCTGATGTGCCTACTCATTCATGCTTGTTTGTCATGCCTGCTACTGCTTAGAGTTGAGTCAGGTCTGATTCATCGGGAATGAATCAGAGGTGTGTGAACATGTCCTACTATGTGTGAACTAAGTGTGTGAACACGATTTGGTAAAGGTAGCGGTGAGAGGCCATGTAGGAGTACATGGTGGGTTGTCTCATTGCAGCCGTCCTCAGGAACTGAGTTCTGTGTTTGTGATCCATGATCAGTTACTACCACACATTGGGCTCCGGGCACTCCAAGCTCTCTCGAATATTAATCAACTTGATCTCTATCCAGGAGTTGCAACTAGTTTCTGGTGTTTGTAGGTTGTGTTAGTAGTCTACCAAGTGGCACCCGGTACAGGTGGGCTTGGGACAGACTAGGCACAGTGGCCCGGTGTACCAAGTAGCACCCGGATGGTGGGCTTGGGAACCCTGCACACATCGTTTGGGGCCGTGAGCGACACCCCGGCCGGATCTCCTTGCGGATGGAACCCGAATAGGCGATAAACCTGGACAAGAGACTTGTGTGGTTAGTCAGGTCGTGGCCGACACCCTCGCTGGGCTTCCGCTTGAAGGTTGCCGAGTACATGTCGTGTAAACGGCGGTAAGTGGTGAGAGCGTGTGTGAAGAAGTACACCCCTGCAGGGTTAACATTATCTATTCGAATAGCCATGTCCGCGGTAAAGGACTTCTGGGTTGCCTGTACAGTTCATAGACAAGTGAAAGTGGATACTCTAAAATACGCAAGATAAGCGTGAGTGCTATGGATGGCGTTCTCGTAGGGAGACGGGAGCGGATCCATAGTGGGGTATTGATATGGTGAATATGTGGACTCGTGTGCGCCACCTCAAAAGAGTTACTTGCAGTCGTAGTTCAGGATAGCGACCGAGTCAAAGCTGGCTTGCTGCAGTTAAACCCCACCATCCCCTTTGTTGACAATGATGCATATGTAGTTAGATCTGATGTAAGTCTTGCTGGGTACATTTGTACTCATGTTGCTTAATTTATGTTTTTGCAGAGAGACTCCAGTCTCGCTAGTAGTACCGCGTGGACTTCGACGTTTAGCTTGTTACCTCAGCTACGATCTTGTGCCTTCGGCAGGATCTGGTAGATAGACAGGCTTCTCAGCCTTTTTCATTTGTAGATGTCTGTACTCAGACATGTTAAGCTTCCGCATGTGCTTTGACTTGTATGCTCTGATTGTTGGGTCATGAGACCCATGTTTGTAATATCTCGCTCCTCGGAGCCTATTGAATAAATACTTGAGTCGTAGAGTCATGTTGTGATGCCATGTTGTATTTGCACATATCGAGCATATTGTGTGTATGTTATTGAAATGCTTGGTATGTGTGGGATCTGACTATCTAGTTGTTTATCCCTAGTAGCCTCTCTTACTGGGAAATGTCTCCTAGTGTTTCCACTGAGCCATGGTAGCTTGCTACTGCTCCGGAACACTTAGGCTGGCCGACATGTGTCCTTCTTCGTTCCTGTGTCTGTCCCTTCGGGGAAATGTCACGCGATGAATACCGGAGTCCTGTTAGCCCGCTACAGCCCGGTTCACCGGAGTCCTGCTAGCCCAGTGCTACAGCCTGGATTCACTCGCTGATGACCGACACGTTCGATGTTGGGTCATGGATGCCTGTCCCTGTAAGTTTGTGCCACTTTGGGTTTACGACTAGCCATGTCAGCCCGGGCTCCTTATCATATGGATGCTAGCGACACTATCATATACGTGTGCCAAAAGACGCAAACGGTCCCGGGCAAAGGTAAGGCGACACCCGTGGGAATACCGTGCGTGAGGCCGCAAAGTGATATGAGGTGTTACATGCTAGATCGATGTGGCATTGAGTCGGGGTCCTGACACGAGATCACCCCACCATCTCTTGCACGTTCCTCTCATCTCTCATTTGATCGTTTGCACCGGCATCTCAACGAGTAATCAGAACCGATATGTTGCCGCAGCATCATTTTCGGATTCGTTGCCGTGGCACCCCTTTTGTTTCTGCCACGATGGAAAATGCTTCATAACATGCTCATGTCAACATTTTCATAAAAATTGCACAAACTTGAACATGTCATTCACATCATGATAACAACATTTAAAATGGTTAAAATTGTTGTTTGCATTAAATTGCTAAATGCACATGAGGATTTACCGGAATTGTTGTTTGTTATTTCCAGCCTCATTTAAACTTGACTAAATGTTTAGTTTACTTATGCTCCACCTCTTGCCATGTTTAAACAACATTTAATTTGGTTGAGTAGTTTAAACGGGAGAGAACTAAATAAGGCACGTGGTGTTTCGTCAATATGCACCGGAGTTGCATATTGAGCTCCACTTAATTTGTAGGATTGCTTGTGCACTTTGCCATGCCATGCTTCATTAAACTGGACATGCATCATACTTGATTGTGCATCATGCCATGTCTATGTGGTGGTTGTTTACTATGTTTCTTGCTTCTTTCCGTGTTGCTTCTCCCGTTAGCTTTAGTTTTGTTCCGGAGTTGTGAGGATTCATTCGACTACGTCTGTTTGTCTTCTTCATGGGCTCGTTCTTCTTCCTTGTGGGATCTCAGGCAAGATGATCATACCCTCGAAATCACTTCTATCTTTGCTTTGCTAGTTGCTCGCTCTATTGCCATGTCACGCTACCTACCACTTGCTATATCATGCCTCCCATATTTCCTTGTCAAGCCTCTAATCCACCTTTCCTAGCAAACCATTGTTTAGCTTTGTTACCGCTTTTGCTCAGCCCCTCTTATAGCGTTGTTAGTTGCAGGTGAAGCTGAAGTTTGTTCCATGTTGGAACATGGATATGTTGGGATATCACAATATCTCGTATTTTAAGTAATGCATCTATATACTTGGTAAAGGGTGGAAGACTCGGCCTTATGCCTGGTGTTTTGTTCCACTCTTGCCGCCCTAGTTTCCATCATACCGGTGTTATGTTCCTTGATTTTGCGTTCCTTACACGGTTGGGTGTTATGGGAACCCCTTGACAGTTCGCTTTGAATAAGACTCCTCCAACAAGGCCCGACCTTGGTTTTACATTTGCCTCACCTAGCCTTTTTCCCTTGGGTTTCCGGAGCCTGAGGGTCATCATTTTATTTTAACCCCCCCGGGTCAGTGCTTCTCTAAGTGTTGGTCCAACCTGAGCGATGTCCGGCGCCCCCTAGGCAATCAGGGTCTATGCCAACCCGATGTTTGGCTCATCCGGTGTGCCCTGAGAATGAGATATGTGCAGCTCCTATCGGGATTTGTCGGCACATCCGGGCGGCTTTGATGGTCTTGTTTTACCATCGTCGAAATGTCTTGTAACCGGGATTCCGAGTCTGATTGGGTCTTCCTGGGAGAAGGAATATCCTTCGTTGACCGCGAGAGCTTGTGATGGGCTAAGTTGAGACACCCCTGCAGGGTTTTGAACTTTCGAAAGTCGTGCCCGCGATTATGGGCAGATGGGAATTTGTTAATATCCGGTTGTAGAGAACTTGACACTTAACTTAATTAAAATGCATCAACCGCGTGTGTAGCCGTGATGGTCTCTTTCCGACGGAGTCCGGGAAGTGAACACGGTTCTTGTGTTATGCTTGAACGCAAGTAGCTTCAGGATCACTTCTTGATCACTTATAGCTTCTCGACCGTGCTTTGCTTCTCTTCTCGCTCTCTTTTGCGTAAGTTAGCCACCATATATGCTAGTGTTTGCTGCAGCTCCACCTTACTACCCTTTCCTACCCATAAGCTTAAATAGTCTTGATCTCGCGGGTGTGAGATTGCTGAGTCCTCGTGGCTCACAGATACTTCCAAATAGTTGCAGGTGCCGATGATACCAGTGCAGGTGACGCAACCGAGCTCAAGTGGGAGCTCGATGAAGATCGTGTTCGTTGTGTTGTTTCGTTTCCTGTTGATCAGTAGTGGAGCCCAGTTGGGACGATCGGGGATCTAGCATTTGGGGTTGTCTTCTTTTATTTTGGTTCCGTAGCCGGACCCTTTGATTGTACCTTGGATGATGTATGGATTATTTATGTATTGTGTGAAGTGGCGATTGTAAGCCAACTCTTTATCCCTTTCTATTCAGTACATGGGATGTGAAGATTACCCCTCTTGCGACAAACCTACCATGCGGCTATGCCTCTAAGTCGTGCCCCGACACATGGGAGATATAGCCGCATTGTGGGTGTTACAGCAAGCCTCTCGGAGTTGGAATATACGCTTTGATATTGTGATCAAAGCATATGGTTTTATACAGACTTTTGGAGAAGCCCGTATTTACAAGAAAGTGAGTGGGAGCTCTGTAGAATTTCTGATATTATATGTGGATGACATATTGTTGATCGGAAATGATACTGAATTTCTGAATAGCATATAAGGATACTTGAATAAGAATTTTTCAATGAAAGACCTCGGTGAAGCTGCTTATATATTGGGCATCAAGATCTATAGAGATAGATCAAGACGCTTAATTGGACTTTCACAAAGCACATACTTTGATAAATTTTTGAAGAAGTTCAAAATGGATCAAGCAAAGAAAGGGTTCTTGTCTGTGCTACAAGGTGTGAAGTTGAGTCAGACTCAATGTCATTCCCTTTGCTTCAGCCATAGGTTCTATCATGTATGCAATGTTGTGTACTAGACCTGATGTGTGCCTTGCTATTAGATTAGTAGGGAGGTACCAAAGTAATCCAAGAGTGGATCACTGGACAGCGGTCAAGAACATCCTAAAAAGGACTAAGGATATGTTTATGTTTAGGGAGGTGACAAAGAGCTCGTCATAAACGGTTACATCGATGCAAGATTTGACACTGATCCGGGTGACTCTAAGTCACAAACTGGATACATATTTTTATTGAATGGTGGAGCTGTCAGTTGGTGCAGTTCTAAGCAGAGCATCGTGGCGGGATCTAGGTGTGAAGCGGAATACATAGCTGCTTCGGAAGCAGCAAATGGAGGAGTCTGGGTGAAGGAGTTCATATCCGATCTAGGTGTAATACCTAATGCATCGGGTCCAATGAAATTTTTTTGTGACAATACTGGTGCAATTGCCTTGGCAAAGGAATCCAGATTTCACAAGAGAACCAAGCACATCAAGAGACGCTTCAATTCCATCCGCGATCAAGTCAAGGAGGGAGACATAGAGATTTGCAAGATACATATGGATCTGAATGTTGCAGACCCGTTGATTAAGCCTCTCTCACGAGCAAAACATAATCAGCACCAAGACTCCATGGGTGTTAGAATCATTAATGTGTAATCTAGATTATTGACTCTAGTGCAAGTGGAGAAATATGCCCTAGAGGCAATAATAAAGTTGTTATTTATATTTCCTTATATCATGATAAATGTTTATTATTCATGCTAGAATTGTATTAACCGGAAACTTAGTACATGTGTGAACACATAGACAAATGGAGTGTACCTAGTACGCCTCTACTTGGCTAGCTCGTTGATCAAAGATGGTTAAGTTTCCTAGCCATGGACATGTGTTGTCATTTGATGAACGGGATCACATCATTAGAGAATGATGTGATGGACTAGACCCATCTGTTAGCTTAGCACTATGATCGTTTAGTTTATTGCTATTGCTTTCTTCATGACTTATGCATGTTCCTATGACCATGAGATTATGCAACTCCTGAATACCGGAGTAACACCTTTGTGACGCCTGGATAGTTAAGCTACAGTAACCCTCTGCTAATGATCCCATGTCACTTCGATTATTGTTGCTAATATCGCGTTAGTTCGAAACCGATTCAAATTAAAATTTCAAAAACAAGTCAAAATTTATTTCTTCAAACTAATAAGGAAAAATGTTGGGTGGGTTGCAGATATTCACTAACAATTTGTCATGAAAGAATTAACATTTTTTTTAAATATAAAATTGCCCCTCGCTATCAAAATAGTGGACCAACATCACCCTTTTTTAACCGATATAAATATAAACTCAAACTTAATAAATTATTTTGAACCCATACTTTTTCTAGCAGTGCAAAATAATCCATAGAAATTATATGGCAAGGTTTTACATTTAAAGAAAAGTATTTTGGTGCAAAAAGAAAGTACAAAACATTAGCTTAATAAATAAACAAAAGGGCAAATGGAAAATTACTAGTAAAAGAGAAAGAAACCTAATCTATTGGCCCCCATGGCCCATCTAGCAAAATGGCCCAGGCCAAGCCCTCCACTTATCCCCTTCCCCTCGCTACAGGGACGATGCGGGGTGGTGGCAGCCACCCATGGCGCCATGGCCGCGGTGGCGACCATCCGCCGTTCCCCCCTCGCCTACAAGAACCTCGGCGTCCCCTTCGTCGAACCCTAGATTCTAATCCCCTCCCCCGCTCCTCCTCCCTCGCGCCTCCTTCTCCCCGTGAAGTGCTCGTGGGTGCCCAAGACCATCACCGCCTCGACCTCGCCCCGCTGTCATCATCCTCGCAGCTAGTGTCGTCCTCGAGCGATGAGAGGGTAGCAAGGAGATGCGCGCCTTCCTCCTCGTCGCCTACGCGGAGCATCGCAAGCTGGATCACCGTCGAGCCTCGCGATCCTCCTCGTCTTCCCCGATTGCGACGCCGCGGTCGCCGAGCACCACCGCGTCAATCCGCCGCTCCGATCTGCGCCTGCTGCCCCGAGGTCTCCACCGACCTCCACCCAGTGAGCCTCACCCGTTCCCCTCCTTTTCCCCCTCGAATCACCGCCGTAGGCCGCCCCCTCCATCCTCGGCCGTCGTCTCCTAAGCATCGCGCTCACTGCGCGTTGCGAGCCCCTGGCCGCGCGCGCGTGCCCGCGCCCACGCCGCCTCGTCCTAGCCTCGCCCTACTGCAGCCCACACGCGCCGCTGGACACGCGCGCCCGTGTCGCCTACAACCACTGCTGCTCGTGCCGCTCGGCCGCTCCTCTGCTGCTGTCGTCCGACTACCACGACCGCTGTCGTCCCCTGGCCGCGCCGTGCAGCCTCGCCCCCGCCCGCTCCCGACCGTCGCCGCAGGTCGCCGCCCGCGCCTTGCCCTGACCGGCCTTGCCAGCGCGCCTCTCGCTGCTCCCTGTTCCCGTCCATGTTCGCGCCGCACCCTGCCTGCCGCCACCGTCCGCCGCTCACCCCGTTGCTGCCGGCCTTGCCGCTGCCGCTTGGCCTGCGCGCCGGCCGCGCCGTGGACCAGGCCTCCTCTGCCTCTGCCCGCCGCTCGCACGACACTGGCCGTCGGCGCTCTGTCGTGCGAGCGCATGCCCATCCATGGCTCTGCCGGCTTGAGCCCCTTCCAAGTGGGGCCGACCCCTGTAGATTAGCCCTAACCCACCCCCCACTGGCCCACTGACGTGTGGGCCCTCCACTAACTAGGTACAGTTTAAGAAAATAATAAACACTAATTAATTAATGTGTCACTGACAGCATGGTCCCACCTGCTAATTAGGATAAGCAGATTAATTAAAACCGTGTTAAATAACTCTCTTTATGATAGGTGGGCCCCATGGTCAGTTTTACCAGTCAACAGTCCACTGTTGACTGCTGGCCCCCCCTGCCAGCCTCACTTTGCCCCTGGCTGGGTACACTTATGGGTGCCCATAGCCATTTTCCTTTTATTTTTAATTAATATAATTCCAGAAATTTCAGAATATTAATAAAACTTTGAAAATTAATATAAAATAAACCGTAACTCGGATGGGAAAACTTTGTACATGAAAGTTGCTCAGAACGATAAGGCGAATCCGGATACATAGTCCATTCGTCCGTCACACACCCCTAGCATAGCGAACACGTAACTTTCCCTCTCCGGTTCATCTGCCCGGAAACGCGGAACACCGGGAATACTTTCCCGGATGTTTTCCCCCCTTCGCCAGTATCGCCTATCCCTACGTTAGGTCACCCCTAGCACAACACATTGCCGCTTATTGCTTTGTGTTACATTTGATTGCTCTGTTATTTATTGTGTTCCCCCTTCGTTACTCCTTTCCGGTAGACTCCGAGACCGCTGCCGATGTCCGTGTGTTCGACTACATCGAAGATGACCCCCTCCTTGCCAGAGCAACCAGGCAAGCCCCCCTTGATCACCAGATATCAACTACTCTTCTCTATACTGCTTGCATTAGAGTGGTGTAGCATGTTACCGCTTTCCGCTAATCCTATTCTGATGCATAGCCTGTCATTGTTGCTACAACTGTTGATACCTTACCTGCAATCCTAAATGCTTAGTATAGGATGCTAGATTATCATCAGTGGCCCTACATTCTAGTCCGTCTGCCATGCTATACTATCGGGTCGTGATCACTCAGGAGGTGATCGCGGGTATATACATACATATATACATATTATACTTATTACGGCTAAAGTCGGGTCGGCTCGTTGAGTACCCGCAAGTGATTCCGATGTTGGGGGCTGAAGGGGCAGGTGGTTCCACCCAGGTAGTGGTGGGCCTACACTACAAAAAATACACTTCCGTGATGGTACGTGTTTGTCACAGTAGGTCACTTTTTTGTCATGCATGTACATCCATGACAAATTTATGACAGAATCAAGATAATCATACATGTGCTGTCGTAGAAGTGTTCCATGACATTATCAAAATTATCATCACGGAAGTGTCCACTTCCATGACGATAAATCGCGCGTCACAGAAGTGCTTTCGTCTAGGGTGACCGACACGTGGCATCCACCGTAACGGGTCGGGTTTTGGATCCGCTAACCCGTTAACAGCCCCGACCAATGGGGATTTTCCACGTGTAAAATCATCATTGGCTAGAGGAAACACGTGTCGGCTCATCATCGGGACAGATGTCATCCACTCACTCGACAAAAGGCGCCTATGATACGTCGACACATGGCACGGCCCAACAAGTTTAAATGGGCCGGCCCAACTAGAGGCCCACAAGATTTTGCAGACCATAATGGGTCGGCCCAGCTAAAGGCCCACGAAATTTTGTGGACCATAATGGGCTGGCCCAGCTAAAGGCCCACAAGATTTTGCGGGCCATAATGGGCCGGCCCAGGTAAAGGCCCACAAGATTTTTTTGTGCCATAATGGGTCGGCCCAGGTAAAGGCCCACAAGATTCTTGCGGGTTATAATGGGCCGGCTCAGCTAAAGGCCCACGAGATTTCGCCAACATTAATGGGCCAGCCCAGCTATAGGCCCACAAGATTTTGAGGACCCTAGTAGGCCAGCCCATTAACTGGCTGCCATGTTTTGGGCCAAATGCCGGCCCATATTTGATCCGGTCCATTAATGGCCTGCCACGCTCCGGGCCTAATAGTGTCCCATATGAGATCCGGCCCGTTAAAAGCCTACCATGTTCTGGGCCAAATTACGGCCCAGATCAGGTCCGACCCTTTAAGAGGCTTTGGGCTCAATTATGGCCCATATCGGATTCGGCCCGTCAACTGGACACTATGCTTTTGGGCCCACTTGCTAAAGGCCCACTTAGTAATTCGGCCTGATATTAGTTTTGGCCTGTTAAGGGCCCGTTTAACATTTCGTCCCTATATTAATTTCGGCATGTTAAAAGCCCGTCATATAGTTGGGCCTAACTACGACCCGGTTTGCATCCGGCCTACTCGCAGTCGATATCTGATTGGGCCAAACAAGGACCTAGACAATGTTGGCCTGTTAAAAGCCCGTGAGTTGATTCGCACAATCATGGGTCGGGGTTCATTTCGGGCTGCTGCGTAACTAGTAGGAATTAAGAACAAACCTACTCTATACAATAAAGAAATTACAACATAGTAACTAAGAATAAACCTACACTACACAATAAAGGATTTAAGGTATATTACATCCACTGGGCATCAAAGTTCGCCACCAGTGATCATAAAGCGCAACGAAGAAGCAGATTACAAAAACTGGGCACCATTGCAGCGTAACAAAATAATACTGAACCGAGACCACTTCCAAGATAGTTCAAGAAAGGTTAGCCTTGTGGGGGAACTGCTGCGCAAGCTGCTGAGCAAGGTTGTGAGACCGGCCTAGCATGTCGGTCATAGCTTCCAGGTGTAGCTGTTTAGCGATGAGGTTCTCATTGGTGTTCTCCGCAATCTTTCTTAGAGATAGGACTTCAAGTCGAAGTTGAGTTGCAGAATGCCTTTCTGCTAGAACTTGGGACTGAAGAAGTCAAACTGATTCAGACAATGAATTCTGTGAGCTTGTCTGACTGTTAGTCTCAAGTAACTTGAACACTGCATCAAGACAAGACTTTGGGGTTGTCTCGCTATCTTCAAGATGTTTTGCCTTCTTTGCTGCAATATATGTTGGGTTTGTCTCACAGCCTTCAGCAGACTTGTGCATGCCATCAAGCATATCATCCTAAAAAAAAGCAGAGAGATGACAGGTTTTGCACGTGTATAAACAAAGATGATAACTGTTCTGTCAATTCTATCCAATTTCAAATTAGAAAATAAAGAGTATGTTCAAAATATCAATAACATAATTTGGCATTGTTCATAATGCGAGGAGCTTCACCACACTACTGGATTACCATGTCAACATAACAAGCATAGATGAAGGGCAAAGAAAATCATTGTATCTATTTTGGATAATGTGCATGGCATGTTGTTCATATCACCAACCACATCAGTAAGATAAAACAGGAGATGACAAGGTGCAAACGTGGGCTGCTTCACCACACACTGGATTATAGATCCACAAAAACAAGCATACATATAGGGAGTATTAAGTAATGTGCATGGTATGAATAAGGAATTTGGTTTTACAAGTAAAACTTAAAACTTACGGTTCTTATGAACATGCATTTTGGTAGAAACAGCAAACTAAATAGCAGTAAACAATAGGGAGTATGAGCAAATTAAACAGCAGTGAGGATAAAGGCTTTAGAAGGACTGACTTACATTAACAGTTAACACCGGCTTTATAATGCCCTTCTCCATGGCAAGGGAAGGATAACTCAAGAATTTCAGCATAGAATCTTCTTCATAAGCATTCCCTGTACTCTACATTTTGTAGAGAGTAATTATAGATATGATAATACTGGAAGGGATAGAGGATAATGAAGATAAGATGCTACATAATCAACTACCAATCCCTGGAAGTACAAGCGTTGTAGGACAAAATGTACTGACAAGAGCAATGGGCTACACTTCTGCACTGGCATTGTCGTGTATTCTACTTGTTGGTAAGATTAAATATAGATCTGATCTTTTTTTAGTAAATGGTGGGCGAGGGAGATAAGATGCAGAATGCTACAAAATGAACCAACCCCTCTTCCCATAATACAAGAGTGTTTTGAACACTGGTGTACTGTACAAAACGTTCTTATATTATGGGACGGAGGGAGTAGCTGTTAATGTAACTACAGTGATAGACCATGTTCAGTCCTTACAAGAGGACTGCAGAGCTAAACCTCTTCAAAAGCATTGGGTTGATTCTAAATTTATGTAAGAGTCCATACGGATATTATAATGTCCACCAAATGGATGATTACGAGGCTAACATGTGCAGTGATGCTACATAATCAAACAACTATGCAAGTAAGTATGGTCATACAGGGCAAGAGGTACTCACAAGAGCAATGCAGTGTGCAGTATAGTTGCGAGATTCTGTGGTCCCTTGAGAACGAATGTTCTTCTGCTAACAGTTTTCATACAAGTGAGACATTAAGGCAAATGCATAAATGTAGTTCAAATTGTAATGTGATATCATAGACAGTACCTTACGCTGCAGCCGAGACCAATGTGTAACAAGATTATTCCAGTCACCGTCGGATAAATGTAGCACCGGAGACTTTACAGAAATTTCATTCAGAGGCTTGCCATCGAAGTGCGCTTGCCTCAGGTAGGAACGATACTTCATCAACGAGTGCTTGAAAAGCGCAACCAACCCTTGCTCGTCATCACAATCCAGTTTGCGCCTCGCCTATTTAAAAGAATGAAATCTTGTGTCTTCTGTCAGCAGAAACATATGCAGTAATGACCATGAATAACATTAGTACATTACTTACGCATAAGTTGCGGAGGAAGACTGGAAATTGTTCTGTGTCTGCAGTATAATCTTTCCATGAAGGAAAGATGCGCACAAAGTTCCTGACAACAACATAAGCTTCATCTTCTAAACTAGGAAGAAATGGAACAGGGGTCCTATTTGCTGCAATTGGGGCTCTCTCTGGTTCGAAAAGGGATTTGGCAACTGGATTTGGTGTACTCTTTGCTGGAATGGGGGTTTTGCGTCGTACAGCTGGTGCTATGTCAACTGGCATAATCATACTGTTTGCTGCAGTTGGGGTCTGCTGAGTTGGGGCATCAGAAATGACCAGTGTAGTAGGGCTAGAGCTTGCTAGAGTTGGGGTATTTTGTGGTTCAGGTGATATTGCGACTACACCTAATGGGCTATTTGATTTATCAGGTGCCACTACCTTTTCCAAATACTTTGCTTGTGCTCCTCCACGATCAGCAATCGCCCTCTTCCTTTTGAACGTCTGATACACAAGAACAACATTTGAATGGATAAATATGGTCTGATAACAGATGGAATATGTACTGAAAATGGATAGGCAGGGCGTATTCACATACACGATGTGTAAACTAAGCTAATGGCAGTTCAACAAAGTAGAAGCAATGCAAAGCATCAGTTGCAAGATATGTGCGAGCAATGTAACCTTGGAAAGTTAGAGCAAGTACCTTGATGGGTGAATAAGATAGGGCATCTTCCTCTGACTCCTCCACTAGGGAGCTACATTGACTTAGGTCTCCCTCTAGCTCAGAATCACTGTTAGGATCATATTCTGAGCATGAATATGTAGGTGGAGAGTGTTTGCATTGCATTGCATCCAGACTTGATTTCAGTCCCTTAATGCCAAGTTTGACAGCCATGGCATTGTTCTGCTTTATTCTTTTCATGCGCGCAAGCTCATAATCATTATGATGCTATTCAGAATCTGAGATTCATGAAAACATAAAAAGTAGTCAGATTATCTATGGAATGCATTGCGGTTTCAACTCGGAGAGTGTCTCCCTATAAACCCCTGCATTTGCAAAGTTCACCTCCCCAACCGTGCTGACCAGACCACACACAGAGATACACACCCAAGCGGCGAACATGCATTTTCAAAACTAATTTAGGAACATTTAGCTGACCAATTAAACAACTCTGTTTTAATAATATCAGATTCGTATTTGAACAACTAAGCTTGTTTAGCTTGATGGGTGGAGCAGTGTTATTATGACACGAAGCATGTATTCTGATCATATAGTGATCATAAAAGGGGGAAACTCTAAGCATATACTTTTTTAGCAAAACAGGGTTTCCCCTCTGATTTCTATTAAAGAAACCACCACGGAACCAACATGATCAATTAAACCCTAAGCATGATCAATTAAACCGTATTATGGCTGTGCCATGGCAGATTTGAAGCTGCAAACCGGAGAAATGATATTTAGCATCCATTGTTTGCTTCGAACTAAGAACTAAATTCTAAGAGCTGAAAAAAAGTAGAGTAACCAAGTTAAGATCTATTTTCTGGTTGAGATCAAAAAGTTGAGGAGATATGAAGTACCACCTCTCTTGCGGTGCCGTGTAGGCATCGGGGGTGCGATGGCTGTCGGTGGCGCTGAAGCAGATCTGCAACGGTAGACGGGTGCATCGGGGGATAAGTCCCATTGCGGTGGAAGAGAAGGTCGTGTGAGCGGCCCCGGCAAAGAGGACGACGGCGCCGATGAAGCGAGAGGATGCGATGCAAGGCTATTGGTCCGTCGCCGTGGATGAGAAACGTCCATCTCTAGCAGTGGACGACGCGGTCTTGGTAGGCGCTCCGGCATGGTGGAGGACGGTGGCGATGGATGTGGTGGAGGACGGCGGCGATGGATGGGGTGGCGGATGGGGGCTGGTGTGGGAATGGGGTGTTCTAGCGCGGACGGTGTATGAATGGGAAAATGGAGGGAGAGGTACGGGGAACCATGTTTTTTGGGACACGCCTGTGTGAAATATGGGAAAGTCATGAACTTATCCCCCGTTTCAAATTTGGACGTCTCGTCGGTTGGGGATAGGACGGTAATCTCGCATCTCCCAAATATTTGCCGGTAACTATTTCGGGCGAGGAGAGGGTGTTTTGCCGCCCACGGTTGGCGCCCACGGTGTATGAACGGGGCTGACAGGTAGGGCGGTTGTGTCACGTCTGATGGAAGTTACACATCTGCCCCTATTTAAAATATTAGCCTACATCTATTTCGGACAAGGAGAGGGTGTTTTGCCGCCCACCGTGTATGAATGGGGAATGGAGGGAGAAACAGAGGTCTTTCGGACGAGCTTGAATCAAATGAGTTTTGCCGCCCATGTTTGACGCCCACCGTGTCGGAATGGGCTCAGAGGCGGTCATGGCACGTCTAATTGAAGTTACTAACCTACCCCTATTTAGAGCAGTGGAAATCGGGCCGATGGATTGTCCGTGTAATGGGTAGACAGTAATTTCCATCTCCCAAACACTTGGCTTCGGGCAGCCGATGTGGGAGTGGACATTTTGCTGTTTCTTTCGAATTTTGGGACAATAAGCATCCACGTTTACCCTGGCAACTAAATTCGAATCCATTTTGTATTCCTATATGAATCTTTATAAATCATTCTATGTGTTTTTATATATCTTTAAAAGGACGACAAAGATGTATTCCACTGTCATATATGAATATGGTTTACAAATGCCGATACTCAAATTCAGAAACTAGAATCCAGTTTAAGGTGAATTCGAATATTTGGAACACTTCATGTCCAACTCAAATGTCACACACAGCATAATGTGTACTCCCATTTAGATATGTACACAAGCGATGTATCAAGATTCAAATACCGAGTCAATCAACCAAGAATGTACGGAACTAACAGACATATAAACACTTATAGAGTATATGGATCAATAATATCAACTAACATACATAAGCCAGGCCGCTGTACTTTTTTTGGCTACAACAACATCCTTTTTTTAGCCATCATCTTGGCCCTTTCCAATGTGTGCCACTTATGGTCCATCTATACTACTATTGCTGAATGCACATTCAACCCGATTGGCATATTTGTAGGTCTGGCACAACAATCCAAATAAAATGTCTCCGAGTCTTATCAATTAATATAGACTTGTGCTCAAATAAAATTACAAACAAAAAAACAGAAAAACAATTATTACATGATCTCTAAAACAAATGGTTTGATTGATTACATGAACAGACAACACAAAGGTTATTCAACTATGGAAAGAACATTTCACCTACGATTTACCAAGTAGGAATTTAATTTCCTTTTTTCCTTCAGGACCTTAACAATCTGGTCAGTATCAGCTTGCTTCGTTTTGAAATCCACCAAATATTTAATGGTTGTCTTGAGTACTGCTTGTGATTGTGCTGTTTGCTTCCTCAACATGTCAACTTCATCTCTAAGTGCAGAAGCAGAAACTCTTTCTACCACAAGTTTAGCCTCTAGAGCATCAGCAGTTGGCAATTCGTAATGCACGATTGGGCCGGTGCCACTGCTGTGGGATGATGCAACGTCCATGGGGACCTCGCTCCTTGATCTTGGGCTAACCTATTTTGCCATTAAAGTTCCGATTGGATTCAGAAAAGTTGAAGTTAGCAAAACATCTCAACTGGGAGTTATGACAGCAAACCAGTTCAACAAACAAGGAATTAAAGAGTTTCAATTGGATGCTGAAAAGTAGTTATTAACATCATTGTAACCCGTTGTTGCAGCAGCAAAGTAGTTAAACAAACAAGTAGATATTTAAGTTAAGGCAAACAGGTAATTCTTAACAGTAAGTATCAAACACATAGATAGGCGCAGTATACAATATGATTAATAGGCTGTGCCATTATGTAATCAGTAGCAAACTAAATTAAGCCAAACAACGTAATTGAACAATTTTGCAATAAGTGGCTAACTAAAATTCCGAGAAGCAGGTAACTGAACTTATGCTAGTTCTTTGTACAGGCACACTGCAACTTGTTTTTCGCTTACAAGGTTGTACGAAGGAGTCCATGGCATCAATTGCTTGGATACGCAGTCCCAATACTTCTTTCTTCCCACACTGCATGGGTAAGTCGAATGGTTAATATGGTAAGATGGTGCATCCTTGATATGTTATATGAGGACGTGTAGTCAGACTAGTTGTAACCAAACACATCAGACTGGCTTTTACTGTATATTTCATGCGATTACTTTTGGCATATCGAGATCTAAGCAATCTACAATAGGATGAAAAGACTGGCATCCTTCACATTATTGGCGAACTCAGTTCATAGAAACAAGCAATTCAACCATTCTGTGGGTAAATCAAAAGCGCCACTGGAATATTTTTCACTATCCAATCATACACGCAAAAAGGGGCGACGCCACCATAGGGGCTGGTATGGGCGGCCGCCTCAGGTGGCTGGAAAGTGTGCACCTAGTTTGAGTCATCCAGGTTGGCCCATGCTAGTTTTGTTCGTCCCAACGCACGAGCAGGCAATGTAAAAAATGAAGAAAAATGTTTCAATTTGGATGGGCCAATAACATAAGTGCAAGGCAGGCCCTATAGCAGGCTCGCGGCCCAAACGAGCTCCTCCCATATCGATCGGTAACAGGAAAAATCCCAATTCATTCGCTCTAGCCTCCAGTCTGGTTCGCTCCTAACCTAGCCGCCGCTGGACAGACCGACACAGCACTTCCTCGCGCCCTCGTTGGAGGGCGGTCGCCGGGCTTCAAGCGAACGGAAGGACAAGAAGATGAAGATCCAACCCTGGGTGTAGCCTGCGTGGGAGGCAGCGGCGGCAGCACGGGCATGGCATCGAGCTTGCGCAAACGGACATTCGCAGCTTGCAAGAGTAGCATGCGCAATGAGCAGGTACATCACATCCCTGATTATATCTAATTCAACTCTTCAATTTATGGCCAATAGTTAAACCTGACGGTGTTGTAAAACTGCTTGTATGTAGGGAATCTATGAGAAAATGAAACCAATTTCTACTTATTTTATAACTCTCCCAATCAATACTAAACTAACTGAATCTGATGTATCTAATCAAGTTTCCGGTGCAAACATACAAGCTCATGTTGTTCTTGAGCCTGAAGTGTCTAATGAATAGACTGCTAATGAAGGATTTGATGCAAACATTTTGCATGCTCCTGGTGATGAACATATAGTGTCTAATGAGGGATCTAATGCAAGCATTTTGCAAGCTCATTGAAGGATTTAGTGTCTAATGATGATCTACTATGTTGAGAGAGACAGAGATTTGCAGGCATTGATGACAAGCAAATTATAGTGCATTTTCATAGCTTGAGGAAATGTCGAGTCATCTACCAGAAAGTCCCCGTATCATGACAACATATCATAAATACTTTTCTTATCTGTTGTTTGAAACTATTGGCATACTTGTGCAGGATAGATATATTGATATGCAGTTTGCGCACTGGTTATACGTGCAATTACACTTCAATATTTTTAGCCAGAGAACGAATAATTCAAGCAGGTACAGACCATGTTTGTAGTCCTTGTACACCATGTTGCATTTTGTGTTTTTGGTGCTTGCATCATTTAGTATTTATAATCTGAACTACTTTGGATCATTAGCTGGTTTTCAAAGTGCATCTAGCTTCACATTTCTCAAGTTATGTTGATTTCCGGAGTGCAAGTGCCTTCGTATTTTTTAAGTTAAATGTTCGCCCCTGGTAACTTGAATTCGTGGATCAGCCACTGCACACAAATCATACACGAATGCCAGTATGAATTAAATGAAATGCAGGGACTTACGCTAGCTCGTTGTACATGCTCACTGCAGCTCTGCTTGTGCTTGGGATGTTCCATGTACAAGTCCATGTTACCACTTGCTTGGATGTGCAGGCCTTGTGCTCCTTGCATCCCCCTCTGCATTTTTGACACGGCGAATGGTTGATCAAATAAGAGGAATCAACCTTGATGTTCTACCGGAGGACAGATACTTACAAGGTTATACGGGTGTGCATGATGTGTACCAGATCCCGTAGCGCCGTCATGCTTCACTAAAATATGGATTTGCTTGTTTCAGATGATATCTCCAGAAGAAATAAGAGTTAAGGTCAGAGTTGCATAGGCGTGTAAGCTAAGAGAGCAGTGAAAGGATATCCAAACATCGTCGGAACAGTGCACACGGGAGTGATGTGTGGATACCTAGTTCAGGCCGGCGTTTGGGCATGCTCTCCTAGCTAGAGTGCGGGTCACTTCAGAGCCGTTGAGGGTGATGCGCTAGCGTTGGATGGCCGCACACGGATGCAGATCTTGAGTGGCAGCGGAGCGCTATGATGCGGTGGACGAGACCGTTGGTGAAGCCCCAACGGCCTCGGGGGGGGGGGCAGAGGTGCGACGGTGTGCTCGGTGAAGTAGCCCCGGTGAGCTGGGAGATGGCGTCGGTGAAGTGCACCTGATGCGGTGGAACTCGGTGTCTGTGAGGCACGTCGGTTGCGGCGTCCGACGTTGTCGGTGGACCACCCGGTGCGGTGGACGAGGGCATAGATGAGGTAGCTCCGGTGCGGTGGTGAAGCGCAACCGTCGTCTTCGTCGTCGTCGTCCGGCACAGAGGTAGGGAACGATGGGGAAAGAGACGAGACGAGGGGCGGTTCGAGGGTTGGCGGCGAATTAGGGATTTGAGCAATCTGGGCGCGGAAGGGGACGGTGGAGAAGAGAGATTTTTCAGGGCTACAATTGGGTCCGCCAGATATTTCAATCCGAAACATGGAAGCGCGAACTTATATTGTCATCGTCCTTTTTTGGGGGGTGGCTGGGTGCTACGCGTCCGTCCGACACACGCGACCACCCCGACAGGACTATGCTTCGGTGCCTTAAGGCACCTGCCTTTGTGTCCATGACATATGGGCCCAATAGGTGGCTGGCCCACATGTCAGTGACCCAAAGGCAGTTGCCTTTAAGGCACCGAAGCAGCGTCCACCCCGACACGACCCTGGTTTGCCTGGTGCGCCTACATTTGAGAATGCAAACGAATCTTCTTTCATTTGCAAACGAATCTGTATGTATTACCATG
>NC_041384.1:207712342-207713045 GCF_002162155.2 Triticum dicoccoides | reverse complement strand
AGCGCGAACTTATATTGTCATCGTCCTTTTTTGGGGGGTGGCTGGGTGCTACGCGTCCGTCCGACACACGCGACCACCCCGACAGGACTATGCTTCGGTGCCTTAAGGCACCGAAGCAGCGTCCACCCCGACACGACCCTGGTTTGCCTGGTGCGCCTACATTTGAGAATGCAAACGAATCTTCTTTCATTTGCAAACGAATCTGTATGTATTACCATGCCCGTGTTTTCCTTGCAATAATTAGTCATTCGAAATGAGATACTCCATCCGTTCACTTTTGTAAGTCGTTTAGACAACTTAAAATGAACTGTTTTGCACATTGTCTGAAATGTCTTCAAGGTCTTATAAAAGTGAACAGAGGGAGTATTATAAATTAATTAATGAGGAGTTATTTGGAAAAAATCAAAACGGTACCCACGCTAACGTGGATTAGAGTGTGTGTCACATAGTTAGTTATTTGAATTAGAGTGTGTGTCACATAGCGATCTCCAATTCTAACGTGGATTTCACATTTCACTGTATCCATGCTACTTTTTTAATACAAATTCATATGTATATGATGAACACCGTGGTAGTGAGAAAACTTTTGGATGGATTCAAACATATGACCTACAAAATAGCACAACAAACTGAGTCAATGTCAACTTTTCGAAACTTAGTATGGCACGAATTCGAAATAATTACCCGTATGCCTGGTCCTCGG
>NC_041384.1:207698907-207712134 GCF_002162155.2 Triticum dicoccoides | reverse complement strand
TATCGGTTTCCAACACACGTTCATTCTTTCTCTCCATGTTTCGATCTCTTAGTCTCTAAACTACAAACCCCCTTTTCCACTCTGTTACCAAATGTATTTACCTCACACACCCGCCATTGCACCCCATGCCGAGCTCTCTCTCCTCCTCTCCCTCTCGCCCTCTCGCGCTAAATACATGCATTGCCTATCTAGGCCCCCAACCTCTCGTGCATGTGCACGCACGCACGTTGTATATCTAGGTCACTCCCTCGAGACTGTCTCACTCTTTCTTCCACACGGCGGGCCACACTCGCTCAATCTCGCTCTCTTTATCTGAGTCTCGTTTAGCCTCGTTTTCTTTCACACACAAATGATATATCTCCCTGTTCGGGCCTCGATCGACACACTCTATACTCTCTCACGCAGATTGTCTATCTAGGTCAGTCCATCCAAGCCGCCACCACTCTTTCGACCTCATGGTGGGCCACGCTCACTCAATCTCTATCTCTCTCTCTCTCTCTCTCTCCGTATGTCTCGATTGACCTCGCTCTTTCTCGGACAAAAACGATATATCACCATGTTGAGCCCAATTTGACCTACTCACATTGTATACTCTCTCACGCACATCGTCTATCTAGGGCACTCTCTCCAACCCGTCTCACTCTTTTGATCGCACGGTGACCCTATGTGATCGGCTGACCTTTCTTCCTCTCACGCACAAAATATATCTACACGTCTGTGACTGGATCATCTCTCAAGCTCTATCTTACAGCCCTCACCCTTGCCAAAAAGCTCAATCGGACAATATCTCTCCAGAGCATATATATTTGTTCAATGAATGTCGGACCACACTCACTTTGTCTCTCTATCTATATGTCTCTCGATCGACCTCGCTTTCTCACACCGTATCTTCCACGCATTGAAGCTACTACCTCTCCATCCCTCGCAAAGCCGGAGCTATTTACATTGCGAGGGGCACTCCAACCTTGGATTAATTTGTGTAGGCATTTATTCCGGTCGTTTTAGATTATATTTTCGTAGCATTCGGCCCACAACTACTCCAATCACCATAGCGGGTAATTAAGCTACGGGGAGCACCTAATATGAGCACCGGGGAGCCGTTGGATCGAAGATGCAGCGGCACACATGAGGCCTGAATGTTTTATTTGCAAAAAAACCTTTGGAGAGTTAGGAAATTGTGCATAATTACAAAGACTACTCCCAAGCCATTGGATCTCACTTTTCCAACGGTGTAAAAACTTGTATCACCATAGTATCTAAGCTGCGGGGTGGATGTAATATTCTATGCCGCTGTCATTTTTGTTCGTAAACTTGCAAAAAACGTGTAACTCGTGCCGTTACTTGTCTAACCGCGCAAAGTGTTTGTTCAAAAAAACCATCCTACACTGAAATATTGGAACAACACACGGGGGTCCCACTTGTCATTAATCAAATTTGGACCTAAAACTAACAAATCTGAAAGACGAGATTTGAACTCGCAACCTGGACTACAAAGCGTAAGTCGATAGCGTGAAAAAACGAACGGTTGTTAGCTTTGTCCCATAACTTGATTTTATATAGTACTTGCGTTGAGTAGAGTAGAGGGAGTGCCTCGTCAACACGTGCATGACCGTTATCTCACTTACTGGTGGGTCCCAGGTCTGCGATCTCAATCTCTCTTCTCTCCATCATCTAACCTTTGCACGGGCACACACGAAGAGCGGCACTAGTTTGCCGTGGTGTTATTACAACTAAAAAAACATGGAAAATAGAAGAATCGCCTAGAACAAGAGACGTTGTGGCTGGTCGAGACGGAGCTAACCACATCTATCCTCCGTGCCACGTTTGCATGATGAAGCTGTGTGGCTAGTGGGGTGTTTTCAACTGACTAGCTGGGTCCCGAGGTCGAACCATAGGTACTCTACTACGTCTGATACAATATATTTTTACACACACATTTTTCCTCCCTGCCGAGACGTGGCACACCCAACCGCGCGGTTTCGGGGTCCTCCCGGGTGGTGCACGCATATATTCTTCCTGACGTGGACGCCCTACTGCGTGTTTTCTGGGTCCTCCTCGGTCATAGCGCCGAAGCAAGTAAATGAGTTGTCAAATCACGAAAGACCACCTTTCCCGTCGAGTACATCAGTGAAGCACGGTGGCTAGCTAGTTGGGCTAGTTCGACCGATTAGCTAGGCCGCCACCACATTTGTTTTTTCACCCCTTTTTTATCTACTTGCCGGCAGGTAAATTTAAATATCCACCGCGGCGTTGCTCTGGTGTTTGGGTGCGGCAGGATTTTTAATTTTTTGATTGACGGGAGCAGGCGCGGCAGGATTTTTAATTTTTTGATTGACGGGAGCAGGTGCGGCAGGATTTTTAATTTTTTGATTGACGGGTTTTTCCTCCGTGCCGAGACGTGGACACACTACCGCGCGGTTTCGGGGTCCTCCCGGGTGGTGCACGCATATATTCTTCCTGACGTGGGACGCCCTACCGCGCGTTTTCTAGGTCCTCCTCGGTCGTAGCACCGAAGCAAGTAAATGAGTCGTCAAATCATGAAAGACCACCTTTCCCGTCAAGTACATCAGTGAAGCACGGTGGCTAGCTAGTTGGGCTAGTTCGAGCGATTAGCTAGGCCACCGCCACATTTGTTTTTTCACCCCTTTTTTTCTACTTGCTGGCAGGTAAATTTAAATATCCACCGCGGCGTTGCTCTGGTGTTTGGGTGCGGCAGGATTTTTTATTTTTTGATTGACGGGAGCAGGCGCGGCAGGATTTTTAATTTTTTGATTGACGGGAGCAGGCGCGGCAGGATTTTTAATTTTTTGATTGACGGGAGCAGGAGCGGCAGCAATTAGTCACGATGACTCTGCCTGTACCCACTGCTCCCTGATGTGAGAAGTCGTCGACTGGTGTTTTAC
The DNA here is from genome assembly GCF_002162155.2 of Triticum dicoccoides. Classification (NCBI taxonomy): domain Eukaryota; kingdom Viridiplantae; phylum Streptophyta; class Magnoliopsida; order Poales; family Poaceae; genus Triticum; species Triticum dicoccoides. The sequence continues at coordinate 207,709,231 of NC_041384.1, read as the reverse complement.
CGTGGTGAAAACCAAAAGATTCCCCGCTCCCTCCGCCTTCCCGTAGATTGCATTGCCTTTCAGCCATTTCGCCCCTGTTGCTTCCTCTCCCCATTGCTTCTACCTGGTGCCATGGCAGCATAGCAGATCACGGAGTCCAAGGTGAGGCTCCTGACACAGGAGCTCCATGCCAAGGATGCGGAGCTCAGGGCCAAGGACATGGAGCTCCGTGAGCTCAAGGAGGAGAGGAGTGCCATGCTCCTCCGTTATGTGCGGGAGTTCACGGAGCTTCAAAAGCGGCAGGCGTCCACCACAAAGATGCTCGAGGCGTCGGCGGCTTTGCTGCATAAAGGGGGAGATACGATAGGCCGTCAGGGGAGCCGGCTAGAGCATGAGCGGGCCGATCGTGACGAGGTCCAGGATCGCCTCAGCCACTTGGTGAACCAAGTTGCCACACACGTGTTGCGGCTGCGCGATGCCTACCTTCGTGCTAGCGCGACGATGCCGGCCGTCGGGCTAAACCCTCTGCATGCGCATGTCCATGTCTCGGCGTAACATGACCGCTGGATCAAACTCAGACGGTGCAGATCAGTCACTGTAGCACAAAGCGTGTGGGTGTGTTTGGTTGCATTCTCATCTCAATATAGTTGTTTCCTCTTCGTGTATTTTTGTCAACCTACTAGTGTGGACTCATGCACCCTTCATGCACTCTGCCAAACACCCAAAAGTGGGTCGAGAAGGGAACTTTTGCTCCCATCCCGTGCACCCTTCATACACCCTGCCTAACACTATTCGTGCTTCATGTGGTTCATGTTTCATGGAGTACTGTAGCACTGTACTCTCCGTGCGCTGTGGACCTAGTTCTGTTAACATTGATCTCACCGTCCATTCTCAACTGGACAGTCGAAAAAGCGGTACTATGTTACATATAGGAGTAGTTGACATGCGCACAACATCATTTGTTATCGTCATATCTTACTACACTAGCAACAAGATTGTGTAGTAGTGACGTATGAACCACTGCACATGCCTAGTAGTAGGAGCACTGTGTATGTTCAAGTGGCTGCCGTGTTTCGCACTCCTCCGTCGTAAGAGTGGAAATGCTTGCTGTAATCATTTTTTCTTCTGAAAAATAGTGGACACACTCTACCGTGCGGATCCTCCTCCAGCCATGCACTAAATTACTCACTTTCGCCGACGTGTGGGACAGCCAGCATCTGGGTCCACCAGCCATGCACTAAATTACTCCGTAGTAGAGTGACGGTAGACTACCCCGATCGAAGCGCCGCAGTAATGCCCAATGAGCCGTCAAATCACAAAACCCCCTCCTTTCGAGCAATAAGTTGGACGGACGAAGCAACCATCATTTCACTTTTCTCTCTCAGCTTCGTCTCTACCCAACCCTCGCTCCTGCCTCATCTTTTTCCTCATTTCTTCAAGAAAACCCCGACCTGCTTCTGCCATTGTTCTTCTCTCCCAAAGAAGGAAAGGTGAGCGCATCAATGGTGTTGATTCTGGCCAAGGCCCGGTCTTGCAACCCCGAGACTGATCCTATAACTCCCTCTCTTTTCTTATTTTGGGTTTGTGATTATGGTTTCTTTTCTTTTATTTCTATTTGACAGTTTCTTGATGGACGCTGGAGCACCGGCCGAAGTGATTTCTATGGCTCCGGCCAAAACCGTCAAGGCTCATGGTACGAAAAAGCGCAAGCATCCCGCCAAGACTACCGCAGACAAGATTAAAGCCATCGCCCTGCCCAAGCCCCCCTCTCCGATATCCCTCATTAAGCAAGTCCAGGTAATATCTCTTCTTGACGATCTTTTTCTCGATCTTGATCGTGTTTTTTCATCTAACACGCAGTACTAGTACTAGTAGTACAACTTTCTGGGTGATCTTGCATGTGATTTTTGTGTGCCAAATGACGGTTCTAAATTCCTCTTTTGACCAAAACATGCGAGAGGTTGACACTGATTTCTTATAGATTACTTTCAACTAGTACTTTATGAACATCAATGCTACCTTTTAAGAGGGTATATTTGCCTCAGTAACTTGTGTTATGGATATTGCATGTAATCCCTCTGCTCTCATGCCTTTGAAGACATGTTCTAGTGTCTTTGTTCACTCATTTCTGTGCGTACATGTAGTCATATATGGAGTATAATATCGAAAATCATCTTATATTTCTGAACGGAGGTAGTAATAAAATGTGGTTTCTATTTGAATTAGAACCAGGTCCGCGGTGGAGATGAAGTTCTCAAAGTCATGCCATGTGAACTGGAAGACCTGATGATGAGTTCTACTACTAAACTATCCAGCTGATGTGTCCTTGTCGCCACGTGTCCTGAACTAGTGTTTTCCTGTAGCATTGTTGTCGGGCATGTTCTCGAGGCTGTACTTGACCACAACAATTTCCTGGCTGTGCCTTCAATTACGAAGGGTGTGGTTCTTGTAAAGCTTCCCAACAAATCTGATGCAGCCTGTCTTCATCATCATGTTTATGAGTGGAAAGACCACTCTGTTAGGTTCTCCAAGGTTGACAAGATGGTGATGGTGCATGTAGACATCTCACACGAAGTCCATGGCCTAGTCAGTTATGCGGGGTTCATCTCGTAGGTCGGTGGCAAAAAATAGTCTGCAGAGTTTAGTTAGTGCAACTTTGCTTGTCTGTAGTAAGTACTATTGTTCAATACTTGATTTGTGTTTGTGAACCCTGTATTGTTTATTAGTACTGTCGCTTTTGGTGTGTGGCCGGTCCTGAGAACGGTCTATGTTAATGTCTGACCACTCAATTCAGTCTGTATATTTTGAAGTATCCATATCATATTTTTTGTGAGGACGGTCTATCAATTATGGTTACACTCCAATATCTGTATGCATTGCAGGGTTTATAGCACCCACCAAGATTTCCAGCCCCATGGATGTTCGGTCCATACGGTTTGTCACGACCTTTGGACTGTCCTGCTTGTGGGAGTAGGCGGGGCCCCTACATGCCACGCGTAGTTGAACGATCAATCTTCTGTTTAGTACTTCAACATAGTGATTTCCTGGTAAGGATTCACTCGTGTCACATCAAGTAAATCTTATTGATTTACTGTCTAAATCTTATTGATTTAATGTCATGTTTTCTTTCTTTTCCTACAATTTTATGATGCAGGTTTTGCCATGTGACATTCATCACAGAATAAACCGTTTGGTTTGCTCTACGATGGCTATTTTTGCAGGTTTCACTTCTTATGTCGTGTTAGTAACGAAGGCACTGTCCATCACTTATATTACTGGAAAAAATTGGATCAGTCTATTGTCTGAGTACAAGCTGAATCCCTATGATGAACTACAGTTTGATTTAACAAAAATGCCACAATTAGTCCTTCTCGCATTTAAAAGAAATGAAGAAAAAGACTGGATTGCGGTCACGGATCCTAGTCAAGTTAGAAAGCTGATCATAGCAGACCAGACACGATCGCCGCTGTCTCGCACAGATCGAGCACCGACAGTTGCTCTAGCACTGACAGCGGCAGCAGCTCAGTCTGATCCAGCTGAGGATTGGGCACCGACCGCATCAGCGGATCAGTCTGATCTACCGGAAGATCGGGCGTCGACACCGGCACCTGCTCCGACACCGGCACCAGCTCTACAAGGAGCACCATCTCCGGCAGCAGTAGCGGCTTCGGCACCTGCACCAACACTTGCACTTGCATCTGCTCCGGCCTGTGCAGTTGCACTGGCAACAGACTGGTCTGCAGTTCACACTTCATATACCAAAGTCCTTACCAAAACCGACATGTCCACCTTCTTGGTAAGCATTGGCCGCCCAAGTGCTTCGTTCTTTTTTCTTTCCATGTTGTTTCACATGATTCACTGTGTTGATCTAACTGTTTGGGTATGTCTTCTTGTTTGCAAACAGAGAATTCCTAGAGCAACGAGGGAGTCGTTCAACAATCCAGGCGACCGCGGCCAAGTTTCTCTTACCATGCGCAGCCTTGGTGTGAATGAACCTGCTCAATATATCGTAAGTACAAAGGATGGTCGCATCATGATTGATGCTAAAGGATGGTCAAGGTTCAAATCTAAATCATATCTTGCGGTAGGGGATGATGTCAAAATCGAACTTTCTCGGCAAGGAGAGCTGGTCCAAATTAACTTTGAAATTCTTCAGTAGCAGTACGCAACTGCCTAACTGATCTATCCTCTGAGAGATTTTGATGTAATAATCTCGCATGGTGAAACAAGTGTCATGTGTGTATAAGTAGTACGATAGTATTATTTATCACATGGTATATCGTTTATAGAATTGCAACTCTGATTGCTGGTTAGGAACTGTCGTTCTATTTCATTCCAACAGCTGTCGTGCTTTATTCAATTTTGTGTATTCGCCTTGCGACAGCATCTAAAACTAGCGCCGTACCGATCGCTTGCAATATGAAAAGCGCTGAGGTAGAACACATGGGCCCCCAAACATGCAGGGTCGGCCTGCGGCCCAAGGTCCAGAACCTGGTTTCGAGAAGCACTAGCTCAGTGCAGAAGTGGCGTCCTCCTCCTGCTGTGGGTTGGGCGAAGATGAATGTTGATGATGCGTTATCTCGCAATGGTGAAAGGGGAGCCCTGGCAGTTGTGAGCCGGGATCATATAGGCTTCTTCCTTGGAGCATCGACACTGGTGTGCGAAAGTGTTACTGATCCAGAGATCCTAGAGGTAATGGCATGTTGCGAGGGGCTATCTCTGGCTCTTGACTTAAACCTGCAACAAGTTCAGATTAGCACCGATTGTTCAGCAACAGTCAAGCATATCAGAGAGGCATACTTGGGGCCCAGCAAAGTTATTATGGACGAGATCAAGATGAAGAAGAATATGTTCCAAATCATGGAGATCATACATGAAAAACGCGAGTGTAATGTTGAAGCGCATGTGCTCGCAAAAGCTGCTACTTCTTTGCCCTGTGGACGCCATCTTTGGCTCACAGGAACCCCTGAAATTATTTGTATACCTATGACTGTTAATCTTCAATAAAGCAGCTTTTATCCCTCAAAAAAACATATGAGTATTATATTCTCAGTTGAACCCCCATAATGCCCGTGCGTTGCAGAGGGAGTATTTTTCTCGGCAAGGTGAGCCTGTGATATAAAAGATTTGTATATTTCTTTATAGAGGGAGTATCTCTCTGTCAAAAAATATATTTATGTGTAACTAGTTACTCCTGTCTTTCTACTTCCTTTCGCTGATATGTGGGGTAACCGACAACGGGGTCCATGTGCCATATGCACAAATTAGAGTGCACAACTTCATGGTAGACACACCCCGGCTGTAGCGCCACAGTAATGCCCAATGAGCCGTCAAATCACAACCCCCCCCCCTTTCCAGCTTTAGCAGTAAGCTGGACGGACGAAGCGACAATATTTCACTGGGCCTGAATCCCTTTCTCCCTCGCCTGCTTCTTCAAAGAAAACCCCCCTCTCGGCGATTGCATAGGGTTTTCTCATGGAGAACCAGGTACGAATTCTTCATCCATCCCTGATAAACCCAAGTCCCTTGGTCGCAGGTAATCCTAGGATGGCAGCCGCCGCCGTTGATGCATTTTTCATCCTACTGAAGCTAGTGTGTTTCATTTGCAGTGCTCAAAGTGCGAGTACCCTACAGGTTTCTGCACCCTCAGCGAGATGCCACACTTGTTCCTTCTCATCCTAACACAACATTTTGAAACATGCACGGTATGTTCCTAGAATCCTCTTTTCTATCTGGGAGGGTGGGGTTTTTTGAACATGTTGTGTGCTCATATTATTTTTCCTACAGTGTATTATTTGCTCTGCCTGAACACATGTACTCAAGATGCTCGGCCTTGTCATAATTGAATACACTAGTTTAATGGTCACAGTGAAGACAAGCCATGGATATAAGTTCCGAGTTGGGTTCATGAACCAAGAAGATCGCTGCTTTTTTATGGCCGAACTTGGATAAAATTTCTCAAGTGTTATGGGCTGAAAGTTGGCGCACGAATGTTGATGAAAATAGCAGAACCTGGTCTCATCTTCACTGCGATCTTCCACCCCGACGTTGTTCCAATTGTTCATCCATGTTAGTTTTGTATCTGGTTCTTGCTTGTTGCCTCGATTACTTCTTAATCCACCTATTCTATCTAACTAATCACAATTTAACTTTAGAAGTAGCAACGAATCTCTCACGAAGATGCTACTCTAACTAATATTTTCTTATAATTGGTGGCACGTGTAGGTTTTTTCAGAGTAAAGCAGTCTACTCGTTTGTTACTCTGTAATAACTCGGCTGTTACTAATGGCACTGAAGTTGACTGGATCAACATCCACAAGTTCCTACACTTTATTGATCGTCTTGAGGTCCTTGTGGGGCGTTTCAATGGTAGAAGGCCACGTGGGATATGTGTGCCACTGCTGCACTCGTTGAACAGGTCCAACTATGTCGAGAAACTTATGCTACGAGCTGTTTTCTGTTATATATGTTGTTCATAAACTATTGCTTATACACAGTTTTACAGCTGTGATCTTCTTGAAACAGGAACTGCCGAGTTCTATTGTTCCTATACAGATGCCTGACCATGGTCGGGTCAGACTTGAGCTTGGTCACAACATGATGTTTATGTCGACCTACTCAATTCCCCTTGGAGGTGAAAAGATACTTATTCATGGGTGGTCTCAAATAATGAAGGCTCGTCCATCTTGGAGAATAGGACAGAAGATTATGTTCATGCTTTTCCATGGCTCTAAAGCGAATATCCTGTTTATTGACCACATTGCGAGATGAAGCCGCTTTCAGAAGGTTGTGGATGCACGGGGTGGCGCCTGGGCCTTGTCCTGGGTCTTGGCGGCCTCACCCTTGGTTAACTGTAGGCAAAGTAGCACGGTTCGAGGCGTGATTTGTACAGTTGAACCTGTATAAGTACTCATACTGCTTTCAGCTTTGGTTGTTAAGTGCCCCTGCTGGTTTCAGTTAAGGTTGTTAAGTACTACAGTCTGTCATGTTTCTTCAGTCCTGTCTTCCTCTAGCTGCCAAAACCAAACCAGCGCCGGCGGGGCCGCCTGCTTCCGCCTCCCACGGCTGGCTGCGCCTCAACGCACGCATCGCCGCCCCACCGTCTCCTAAATCGTTAACGCCGACGTCCTCCGCGCGCTTTGGTGCGCTCGCCGCGGTGCCGCCCTCTCGTGTTGTCAACATGGTCAACAAACAATAGGAATCGGCAGAAGTACGTGGAGAGGATGACAGTAGGGGCCCACCACGTTAGTGTATGGAAAAAATGCCTCCTCCTAGTGTTTTCCTGACATCTGGGACCCACGACATTGGGAGTGTATATAGTTAATAGACAAGAGAACAGCACAAGATTGACTGACACCTGGGATGTAGCTACTCGAGCAGTATTTTTTTTGTTTGGTATTGTTGAGACGGAGCAGGGTTTGAACTGGGCTGTGGCCCGTCTAGCCCAGGCTTATATTTTATGTTCATCATGTGACCAACCCAGCTATTTTTTATTTGTGAAAATGAGCCCAGTTTATTTTTTCTCAAGAATACCCAATCCAGGCCTACTTATTTTTCTACGCCTTGATGGGCTGCAACTCTTTCAAGACGCCTGCAAATCTTGAAATTAATATGAAATGGGTTGTAAATATAAAAATAGATGACAAATTGGCAATTACTTTATAATTTTTGAATTTTATTACATTTTCAGATTCCTATTTCACTGGGCATTAACCTAATTTAAATATATCTTCAAAGTACTTTAAATCTGGCTGGACATTTCGGTATTAAAAATAGTTTGGAACCCACAGAAATATGCGAAATTGGCCCTGGCCAACCAAAAAAAATGACTGCTATAAATTGCATAAGAAGTTGCCATGAGCTATATATAAATTATTAAAAAAAGAGGCAGTGGTCTGACTTGTGGGCCTGTTTAGTTGACGCGTATGCAAGATTTTTTTAGTTATTATATATGTCAACAAACGATTCTAGTAGACGTAACCGTTGGATATCAATCCAACGGCCGTCATGTTTCTTCAATCTCTGATCTTCTTGCTCCAGCTGCCAAAGCAGCGCCGGCAGGACTGCCTACTCCCGCCTCCCGTGGCCGGCTATGCTGCCGCGCAGGCCTCAGCGCCCCCTACTACTCCCACCGCTGGCCAGGGCATCCCTCTACTCACCCACACCCCCTGTTATTCTGCGGCGACGGCTGCCTCACACCGCAGCCGAACCGGTGAACGCTCGTACTCCTCTCCGCGTGGGCATCCACTGTCGCGTCTTCCCCGGCTCCGCGTCGTCCCCTTCCTATTCCTCGCCGTCGTCCACCGCCGTGGTGCTCTCGGCGCGGCGTGGTCAATGTGGTCAATGACCGACTTCCATCGGAAGAGTACTGTACGTGGAGAGGTGACAGCTGGGTCCACGGCAGCCGCAAGGAAGTGCCTCCTTATTACGCGCAAAATAATTATTCCTCCACCTGACAGCGGGGACCCACCGGACGGGCCACCAGTATTTTGCGAAAAAAATCATTTCCCCCTGACTGCTGGGACCCACCGGACGGGCCACCGTATTTCGCGAAAAAAGTGTTCCCCCCGCTGTCAACTCGGACACACCGGAAGTGCCTCCTTATTACGCACAAAAAAATGAATACTCCCCCGGCTAGCTGGGACCCACCTTGGTGGGAGGCTGACTTGTGGGCCTACTAAGTTGACAGGGACGAAGGGCTTTGTCAACTTAGTCAATATGAATGATTCTAGCTCCAGTGACCGTACGATGTCCATCCAACGGCCGTAGTGCTTCTTCAACCTCTGGTCTTCTTGCTCCAGCCGCCCAAAGCAGCGCCGGTCGTGTCGCATGCTCCTGCCTCCTGTGGCCGGCTGTGCTGCCGCGGAGGCCTCACCACCCCTACTATTCCCACCGCTGACCAGGCCCTGCGGCGACGGCAGCCTCACACCGCAGCCGAACCAGTGAACCCTCGTACTCCTCTCCGCGCGGGCTTCCACTACCGCGTCTTCCCCGGCTCCGCGTCATCCCCTTCCTAGGCCTCGCCGTCATCCACCGCCGTGGTGCTCTCGGTGCGGCGTGGTCAATGTGGTCAACGACCGACTTTCATCGGAAGAGTACTATGCGTGGAGACGCTGACAGCTGGGTCCACGGCCACAGCAAGGAAGTGCCTCCTTATTACGCGCAAAATAATTATTCCTCCACCTGACAACGGGGACCCACCGGATGGGCCACCGTATTTTGCGTAAAAAACGTTTGCCCCTGACTGCTGGGACCCACCAGCTACATCTTCGCACGCAAGTGTGTTCGGGCCAAAAAACGATTCGCCCCCTGACTGCTAGGACCCACCAGCTACATCTTTGCAGGCAAGGAAGTGCCTGACAGTCGGGACCCATGTGGTCGAAGCGTACGTAGCATTGTCATTCTGGTCGCGAACGTGTATGTACATACTAGTCGATGTAGAGGCGCGCACGTGTCGTAGTAGAGGCGTGCACGTGTCGTAGTAGAGACGCGCACGTAGCATGTACACGTACGTACAACGGCCATGGTGCAAGAAAGAAAATACGGCCACGTATGTGTACATACGGGCGGGGTCTCGAATGCCTACTCGTGCATACGTACGGCCAGGGCTCGTGTACATTGCTGGGTCGGAACGGAGAAACAATGTCGTCGTCGTGTTCATGGGGAGGCAACGGAATGCGTCGTGTTCATCGGGAGGGCTTGGACGGAACAAGCGATGGAAACGAGGCCTGGCGTACCGCAGAACGGAGGAAACGGCCTTGTGTTCGACCGACCACGTTCGAAACGGGATCCTGTTCATCGGGAGGGGTCTCGCGTACCACAAACGGAGGAAATAGACCTCCTACGGTCAAAACGGGGGTCCTTTTGATCGGGAGGGGTGTGGCGTACCGCAAAATAGAAGAAACAGACTTGTGTTGGAGCACTACGATCGAAACAGGGGTCCTGTTCATCAGGAGGGGTGTGGCGTACCGCAAAATGGGACTCCACGAGATACTGTCCATCTCCACCGTCGACCCCCTCCAGCCTCCACGAGCTACTGTTCATCCACCGTCGACCTCCTCCAGCCTCCACCTGCGACTATTCATCCACGGGCTCCTGTTCATCCAGCCTCCACCGCGCGCTACTCCACTGGCTACTGTTCAACCAGCCGTCTCCACGGGCTCCTGTTCAACCACCTCTCCACGAGCTACTGTTCATCCTGCCTTCCACCGTCTACTGTTCATCCTGCCCTCCACGGGGTGGTCCTGTTCATCCAGCCCTCCACGGGGTCCTGTTCATCCAGCCCCAACCGGCTCGATCGATCGGCGTCCTGTTCATCCAGAGGCAACACCATGGGGTCATGTTC